>NC_134885.1:44573543-44626043 GCF_041734735.1 Babylonia areolata | reverse complement strand
TGCATTGCATGCTATTTCCCATGGTGCTCTTTGAGTTCTACAACGGACGATGTGTTTTGGTATTTCTTTCTGCAGTGATGTGTATATATGAAAATGACTTCTAGGGTGAAACATTTACTGATCCCTGTGATGTTTCTTTTTTTTTTTCTTCTTTTTTTTTTTCATGAACGCTCAGCTGACTGCTGTGTGAGTCTGTAGTGGAATGTTGACTTGATTGAAATGTACAGTTAGGACCACTGAATGATGTATGTACGTATGTGTGTTTGGTGTACTTTACTATGACATGTATTAGTTCATTTGGTTTAGTATCTCCCTTATTCAACTTGTTTTTGTTCTTTTTGGGGGTTGTGTGTGTGTGTGTGTGTGTGTGTTTTTAAGGTCAGAATAGTGCTCTGTGTATGTCCGGTGGGTAGTTGAATAAGCATTGGATTGAAAGAAAAGACATGATTGAACTTCTGCACATCCTGTCCCGCCCTCATCCCTTCTGTCCAGCCCTCATCCCTTCTGTCCAGCCCTCATCCAGCCCTCATCCCTTCTGTCCAGCCCTCATCCCTTCTGTCCAGCCCTCATCCAGCCCTCATCCCTTCTGTCCAGCCCTCATGCCTTCTGCCCAGCCCTCATCCCTTCTGTCCAGCCCTCATCCAGCCCTCATCCCTTCTGTCCAGCCCTCATCCCTTCTGCCCAGCCCTCATCCCTTCTGTCCAGCCCTCATCCAGCCCTCATCCCTTCTGTCCAGCCCAAAATCCAGCCCTCATCCCTTCTGTCCAGCCCTCATCCAGCCCTCATCCCTTCTGTCCAGCCCTCATCCAGCCCTCATCCCTTCTGCCCAGCCCTCATCCCTTCTGTCCAGCCCTCATCCCTTCTGTCCAGCCCTCATTCAGCCCTCATCCCTTCTGTCCAGCCCTCATCCCTTCTGTCCAGCCCTCATCCAGCCCTCATCCCTTCTGTCCAGCCCTCATCCCTTCTGTCCAGCCCTCATCCCTTCTGTCCAGCCCTCATCCAGCCCTCATCCCTTCTGCCCAGCCCTCATCCCTTCTGTCCAGCCCTCATCCAGCCCTCATCCCTTCTGTCCAGCCCTCATCCCTTCTGTCCAGCCCTCATTCAGCCCTCATCCCTTCTGTCCAGCCCTCATCCCTTCTGCCCAGCCCTCATCCCTTCTGTCCAGCCCTCATCCAGCCCTCATCCCTTCTGTCCAGCCCTCATCCCTTCTGTCCAGCTCTCATCCAGCCCTCATCCCTTCTGCCCAGCCCTCATCCCTTCTGCCCAGCCCTCATCCCTTCTGTCCAGCCCTCATCCAGCCCTCATCCCTTCTGTCCAGCCCTCATCCAGCCCTCATCCCTTCTGTCCAGCCCTCATCCAGCCCTCATCCCTTCTGTCCAGCCCTCATCCCTTCTGCCCAGCCCTCATCCCTTCTGTCCAGCCCTCATCCCTTCTGTCCAGCCCTCATCCCTTCTGTCCAGCCCTCATCCAGCCCTCATCCCTTCTGTCCAGCCCAAAATCCAGCCCTCATCCCTTCTGTCCAGCCCTCATCCAGCCCTCATCCCTTCTGTCCAGCCCTCATCCAGCCCTCATCCCTTCTGTCCAGCCCTCATCCCTTCTGTCCAGCCCTCATCCAGCCCTCATCCCTTCTGTCCAGCCCTCATCCAGCCCTCATCCCTTCTGTCCAGCCCTCATCCCTTCTGCCCAGTCCTCATCCCTTCTGTCCAGCCCTCATCCAGCCCTCATCCCTTCTGTCCAGCCCTCATCCCTTCTGTCCAGCCATCATCCAGCCCTCATCCAGCCCTCATCCCTTCTGTCCAGCCCTCATTCCTTCTGTCCAGCCCTCATCCCTTCTGTCCAGCTCTCATTCAGCCCTCATCCCTTCTGTCCAGCCCTCATCCCTTCTGTCCAGCCCTCATCCCTTCTGCCCAGCCCTCATCCCTTCTGTCCAGCCCTCATCCAGCCCTCATCCCTTCTGTCCAGCCCTTATCCAGCCCTCATCCCTTCTGTCCAGCCCTCATCCCTTCTGTCCAGCCCTCATCCCTTCTGCCCAGCCCTCATCCCTTCTGTCCAGCCCTCATCCAGCCCTCATCCCTTCTGTCCAGCCCTCATCCAGCCCTCATCCCTTCTGTCCAGCCCTCATCCCTTCTGCCCAGTCCTCATCCCTTCTGTCCAGCCCTCATCCAGCCCTCATCCCTTCTGTCCAGCCCTCATCCCTTCTGTCCAGCCATCATCCAGCCCTCATCCAGCCCTCATCCCTTCTGTCCAGCCCTCATTCCTTCTGTCCAGCCCTCATCCCTTCTGTCCAGCTCTCATTCAGCCCTCATCCCTTCTGTCAAGCCCTCATCCCTTCTGTCCAGCCCTCATCCCTTCTGCCCAGCCCTCATCCCTTCTGTCCAGCCCTCATCCAGCCCTCATCCCTTCTGCCCAGCCCTCATCCCTTCTGTCCAGCCCTCATCCAGCCCTCATCCCTTCTGTCCAGCCCTCATCCAGCCCTCATCCCTTCTGTCCAGCCCTCATCCCTTCTGCCCAGCCCTCATCCCTTCTGTCCAGCCCTCATCCAGCCCTCATCCCTTCTGTCCAGCCCAAAATCCAGCCCTCATCCCTTCTGTCCAGCCCTCATCCAGCCCTCATCCCTTCTGTCCAGCCCTCATCCAGCCCTCATCCCTTCTGTCCAGCCCTCATCCCTTCTGTCCAGCCCTCATCCAGCCCTCATCCCTTCTGTCCAGCCCTCATCCCTTCTGCCCAGTCCTCATCCCTTCTGTCCAGCCCTCATCCAGCCCTCATCCCTTCTGTCCAGCCCTCATCCCTTCTGTCCAGCCATCATCCAGCCCTCATCCAGCCCTCATCCCTTCTGTCCAGCCCTCATTCCTTCTGTCCAGCCCTCATCCCTTCTGTCCAGCTCTCATTCAGCCCTCATCCCTTCTGTCCAGCCCTCATCCCTTCTGTCCAGCCCTCATCCCTTCTGCCCAGCCCTCATCCCTTCTGTCCAGCTCTCATTCAGCCCTCATCCCTTTAGTCCAGCCCTCATCCCTTCTGTCCAGCCCTCATTCAGCCCTCATCCCTTTTGTCCAGCTCTCATCCCTTCTGTCCAGCCCTCATCCCTTCTGTCCAGCCCTCATTCAGCCCTCATCCCTTCTGTCCAGTCCTCATCCCTTCTGTCCAGCCCTCATCCCTTCTGTCCAGCCCTCATCCAGCCCTCATCCCTTCTGTCCAGCACTCATCCAGCCCTCATCCCTTCTGCCCAGCCCTCATCCCTTCTGTCCAGCCCTCATCCCTTCTGTCCAGCCCTCATTCAGCCCTCATCCCTTCTGTTCAGCCCTCATCCCTTCTGTCCAGCCCTCATCCCTTCTGTCCAGCCCTCATCCAGCCCTCATCCCTTCTGTCCAGCCCTCATCCCTTCTGTCCAGCCCTCATCCCTTCTGTCCAGCCCTCATCCAGCCCTCATCCCTTCTGCCCAGCCCTCATCCCTTCTGTCCAGCCCTCATCCAGCCCTCATCCCTTCTGCCCAGCCCTCATCCCTTCTGTCCAGCCCTCATCCCTTCTGTCCAGCCCTCATTCAGCCCTCATCCCTTCTGTCCAGCCCTCATCCCTTCTGTCCAGCCCTCATCCAGCCCTCATCCCTTCTGCCCAGCCCTCATCCCTTCTGTCCAGCCCTCATCCAGCCCTCATCCCTTCTGTCCAGCCCTCATCCCTTCTGTCCAGCCCTCATCCAGCCCTCATCCCTTCTGTCCAGCCCTCATCCCTTCTGTCCAGCCCTCATCCAGCCCTCATCCCTTCTGTCCAGCCCTCATCCCTTCTGTCCAGCCCTCATCCCTTCTGTCCAGCCCTCATTCAGCCCTCATCCCTTCTGTCCAGTCCTCATCCCCTTCTGTACAGTTCTAATTCATTCTGGGTGTGTGTGTGTGGAGGGGTGGGGGGAGGGGGGGTTGGTGGTGTTTTTTTAATTTTTTTTATTTAATTTTTTTATTTTATTTAAAGAATGACTTCAAAATTATTTTGCCTGTTCATTGTCAAATAACCAGTTCAGCCTCTGTGAAGATTTACTATGATATATATGTATATGATATGTCGTTGTTGTTCACAGGAACTTGAACTTCCAGTGTTAGTGTTGTTGTTGGTGGTAGGTGCTGATGATGACTGGGGTTTATATTGATTGACTTGCACATAATTAGGCTTGTGTAGAACTGTACTAATGAACTATCCAGGGTGGAAAGCTGGAGGAAGAGTTTCAGCTCTTCTCTCATTTGTGCTGTCAGCATCCGATCCATTGTATGTTGGGAGTTCAGCGTAAGAGATGTTTGATTCATTGCTTAGTGTGTGTACAGTGTTAGAGATGCCCTGTCCATTGTATGTTGTGTGCACAGTGTTAGAGATGCCTTATCCATTGTATGTTGTGTGCACAGTGTTAGAGATTCCTTATCCATTGTATGTTGTGTGCACAATGTTAGAGATGCCCTGTCCATTGTATGTTGTGTGCACAGTGTTAGAGATTCCTTATCCATTGTATGTTGTGTGCACAGTGTTAGAGATGCCCTGTCCATTGTATGTTGTGTGCACAGTGTTAGAGATTCCTTATCCATTGTATGTTGTGTGCACAGTGTTAGAGATGCCCTGTCCATTGTATGTTGTGTGCACAGTGTTAGAGATTCCTTATCCATTGTATGTTGTGTGCACAGTGTTAGAGATTCCTTATCCATTGTATGTTGTGTGCACAATGTTAGAGATTCCTTATCCATTGTATGTTGTGTGCACAGTGTTAGAGATTCCTTATCCATTGTATGTTGTGTGCACAGTGTTAGAGATGCCCTGTCCATTGTATGTTGTGTGCACAGTGTTAGAGATGCCCTGTCCATTGTATGTTGTGTGCACAGTATTAGAGATCTTATCCAATGTATGTTGTGTAAACAGTGTTAGAGATGTTTTATCCATTGTATGTTGTGTAAACGGTGTTAGAGATGTTTTATCCATTGAATGTTGTGTAAACAGTGTTAGAGATGTTTTATCCATTGAATGTTGTGTAAACGGTGTTAGAGATGTTTTATCCATTGTATGTTGTGTAAACGGTGTTAGAGATGTCTTATCCATTGTATGTTGTGTAAACGGTGTTAGAGATGTTTTATCCATTGTATGTTGTGTAAACGGTGTTAGAGATGTCTTATCCATTGAATGTTGTGTAAACAGTGTTAGACATGCTTTATCCATTGTATGTTGTGTATGTTGTGTAAACAGTGTTAGAGATGTCTTATCCATTGTATGTTGTGTAAACAGTGTTAGACATGCCTTACCCATTGTATGTTGTGTAAACAGTGTTAGACATGCCTCATCCAATGTATGTTATGTGCACAGTGTTAGACATGTTTTATCCATTGTATGTTGTGTAAACAGTTTTAGAGATGTCTTATCCATTGTATACTGTGTAAACAGTGTTAGACATGCCTCATCCAATGTATGTTATGTGCACAGTGTTAGAGATGTCTTAGCCATTGTATATTGTGTAAACAGTTTTTGAGATGCCTTATCCATTGTAAGTTGTGTACGATTTCACCCTGTATGCAACTGGCAGCATGTATGCCAGCATCCAGCGACGGCTTCAGCTCTGCGTGGACAAAATTCAGTGTTGGGCAGAGGAGAATGGTTTCACCTTTTCGTCCTCTAAAACAATTAACTGAGTGTATTCATTTTCATAACTTTCGCCAGTTCTATCTGGACCCTGAAATCCGTCTGGGAAAATCCACCATCCCGGCGGTCAAGGAAGCCAAATTTTTAGCAGTCGTTTTTTATCAGGAGCTGAACTTCCTCAGCCATATCAAACAGCTGAAAATATCTTGTCAAAAAGCCCTGAACATCATCCGGGTTGTGGCACACACGGACTGGGGTGCTGATAAGAGAACTCTCTTGCACCTCTACAGAGCTCTGGTCCGGTCCAAACTGGATTACGGATGTGTAGTGTACGGCTCGGCCAGACCGTCTTACCTGAAACTGCTGGATCCTATACACCACCAAGGGCTCTGTCTCAGCTTAGGTGCATTCCGCACCACCCCTGTGCACAGCCTGTATGCAGAGGCGGGGGAACCGCCTCTCTCCAACCACAGATTGAAGCTGACCCTAAACTATTACTTGAAACTGTTTTCTGAACCCACAAACCCTGCTTACGACGTATTCGACAACCCCTTTAACAAGAAATTTAAAGACAACCCAAACTGCATCCCTTCTTCTCTTGGACTGCGCATTCAGCCGCACATAGAAAATGCCGATCTGGATGTCGGCGGCATCTCAGACTTCTCCAAGTTCCCCCAGCCCACCATGGACCTTTTAAACACATGAGGTCCAATTCGATCTGGCCTTGTACCGTAAAGACTCCACCAGTTCACTGGCCTACAGAACTTACTTTTCAGAACTCTGCCACAGATTTCACACTTTCCAAAGAATCTTCACTGACGGTTCCAAATCAGAGGACAGAGTTGCTGCATCTGCGTTCTGTCCCGCCTTTCCTGACCAGCCTTCAACAGAACACATCCTATCTGACAGCTCAGTGTACACTGCGGAACTGACCGCACTGGTTCTGGCGGTAAAAATAGTTCTCTCTTCGAAACAAAAGAGATTCATGATCTTTTCCGACTCCTTGTCAGCCCTGGAGGCGATCGCCTGCAGGAATATCACTCATCCCAAACTGCTGGAATTTTACGAAACTTTTACTCTTGTAACGAAGAAAGGATATGAGGTTGTGTTGGCCTGGGTTCCTGGACATGTTGGCATTTATGGTAACAAAAGGGTAGACCAGCTGGCCAAGATCGCTGTAAAGAAAGAATTATCGATATCCTTTGTACCATACACAAACATGAAGCAGAAGGTGAACACTTATGTAAAGGGTCTTTGGCAAGAGGAGTGAAACACCCAGACGGACAACAAGCTGTTCCAAATCCGCCCAGACCTAAAAGAGAACCTCCCATTAGGGGTGAAGAACAGAAATGAGGAGTCTGTGCTGGGCAGACTGCATGTGGGGCGCACTTTTTTTTTTTTTTTTTACTCATTCTTACTTGTTGAAGGGGGAAGAAGCCCCTCGATGTATTCCCTGTGATGAGCCTCTCACCGTGAAACACGTGCTCCTTGATTGTTGGGATCTGCATGACGTTAGACAAGGACATTACACGGCGGTTTCTTTGAAGACCTTGTTTCGTGATGTCCCGCCGTGGGCGCTGATGGACTTCTTGAAGGAAGTGAACATTTTTAATCAGATTTGAAGGTTTTAAACTATGGAAGGTTTTTTAAAAAAAACTTTGAGTGGAAAGCTTAAAGTGGTGACTTGTTTTTATTGTTTGTTTTTTACCCTTGCTGCAGGTATTAACGTGGCGATAGCCTTGAGACGGCCTTAGTGGTCGGCGAGGCTCTAAGCACCATAATTTCATTTCATTTCATTTCATTTGTCTGATCCATTGTATATTATGTGCACAGTGTTAGAGATGTCTCATCCATTGTATATTATGTGCACAGTGTTAGAGATGTCTCATCCATTGTATGTTGTGTGCGAAGTGTTAGAGATGTCTTATCATTGTATATTATGTGAACATTGTTAGAGATGTTTTATCCATTGTATGTTGTGTGAATAGTGTTTTAGATGTCTTATCATTGTATATTATGTGAACATTGTTAGAGATGTTTTATCCATTGTATGTTGTGTGAATAGTGTTTTAGATGTCTTATCCATTGCATATACGCACAGTGTTAGAGACGTCTTATCTATTGTATGTTGTGTTAATCGTGCTTGAGATGTCTTATCTATTGTATATTATATACACAGTGTTAGAGATGTATAATCCATTGTATGTTATGTGCAGTGTTAGGGATGTCTGATCCTGTTGACACAGAATTTTGTAACTGATACAAGGATGTGTTGGAACTGGTTTGTTTTTTTTTGTTTTTTTGTTTTTTGTTTTTTTGTGGTTGTTTTTTTGTTTGTTTTTGGTGTTTGTTTCAGCTGCAGGTCTGATTGTCTATATCAGTATATAATGCAGTAGGTATGAACTGATAACTTAGCATGTGTGTGCTTGCACACACGCACAAGTATACATACATCTCATTGTGGCATGAATAAATCCGTCTGATACTTTCAGTCGATGTTTTTCAGCAGATGTTGTGTAATTCCTACTTGATGGAGCCCAGTGAACAGTGATGCTGTGTTCATATTTTGTTGTTGTTGTTGTTGAAACCACAGCAAATGAATGGGCATAAACTTCTGTACAAAGTTCTGCTTAATTAAGGAGTATCATGGCACCTCATTCTACAGCCGCTTAATCGTGCGTTGTGGGTGGGTCAGACCCATGTTCAGTTTAGCAGCGCTCTTCTAGCTGTTTGTCATGGGGTCTGTGGGCTCCACACATCAAGTCTGAGGGTGATGCACACTGAAACCCAAGGCTGGCTTCAGGGTAACACGGCGACAAACAGTGTGTGTCTTTTGCCTTTCGCAAGTCTCAGTGTTTCATTTCATCGTCGTCGTTGTTGTTTTGCTTAAATTATATATTGTATGTTGTGTAAACAGTGTTAAATTATTATTTCTTTCTTTCTTTATTTGAAATGTCTGTTTATTTTCTTTATTTATCATTGATTTTTATTTCATTTGTATTATTATTGTTATTATTTATCGTTTTATTTCTCAGCTGTTGATTGAGTTATTCATTAAGTTAGGTTTTAAGGAACTTATTTTTTGACAGTAGAAGAAAATAGATAATTGCAATTCCTCAGGCTCTGGGCCAAACCTGGCATTGTGAAATTGCATCACAACATGTACGTTTTGGCGTGCTTGCGTCATAATAGCTGCGTAAGAGTGTCCCTGGTAACATGTAAACAACTTATCCCTTGAGGAAGGAACGTGACCGTTCCGAAAATTCGGAACATTTGACAGATTGATGTGTTTGTTTTCTTATGTGTGTGTGTGTGTGTGTGTGTGTGTTAATCCGCATGAAACAGATTTGGAGGAAAATAATGTGTGGTGTGCTTTTCATTTGTCTGCGTTCCTGACTGAGAGAGTGAGTGAGGTTTGTGTGGGTTGGGTGGAGGGGGGGGGTGGGGGGTGAGAGAGGGAGGATGCGGTGGGGGAAGGGAAAGAGGTGGGGGGTGGGTGGGGGTGGGGAGGAGAGGGTTGAGGATGAGTGATAGGAGTTCATGTGTTAAGGGGCCTGCAAGTGTTTGAACTGTGAGCGTTGCACGTACATGGACACACACACACGCATGCATGCGCACACGCACATACAGACACAAACACACACACACACGCCTGCAGGTACAAGCACGCGCGCGCGCGCGCGCACACACACACACACACACACACACACATACACACACAATAATGTGTATGGAAACACACACACTAGCACGCACACATCCATACGCACAATGCCAAACCACACACACACAAACGAACACGCGTAAGTACAAATGAACACACACATACAGACACACACTGTGATACGCACACACACGCGCGCGCGCGCACACACGCGCGCGCACACGTATGCATGCACATACACACATGCGTACACACACACACGTTCATGCACACACACAATACATACGCGCGCGCGGCCGCACACATACACACACAAACACGTACGTACGCTCACACACACACACGCATACAAACATACACACACACACGGACATACACATACGCATGCATACACACACGGACATACGCATGCATGCACACATACACGCACACAGACATACACACCACACACACACACACACACACTTACAGAGCTTATCCAAGAACCAGTTCCCATTTCTGTTAAAACTGAATTACTCTCCCACTGATATGGAAAATCGATATTCAAATTATCTAAAAACATACACAGATGAATCTGTTCTAGAAAATGTTAATTCCTTCATTTAGAATAGAAAAAATATACTATATTGGTATACAATATTCCATTTTCACAGCTGAACTTATAGTCATACTCATGGCCTTAAATTATATTTTAGATATTACGAAAACTGTATGTGATGTGTTGTAATGTGTAGACTCGAAGTCAGTATTACAAGCTATTGAATCTCCAAATCCAAAGAAGCGAATTGAAATGACAATGGAAATAAAACATATTCTATCAACTGACAAAACAGGGCATTAATGTAACCCTCTGATTGAGTGGTGGTGTGTCCATCGAGATCGATGATGACCATCGTTGTCATCCAGCTGGGGGATGGGGGGAGGGTGGTGGTGGGGTGGGGGGGAGGATGCTCATGAATCTATCTGAGAATGCGCAGATGGCTGAATAGTCCAATCTACGCACGAAATGTTCGCTGACAGTTGGGGCAGACAAAGACAGGCATATCATTGTCAGGGAGCTTGTTTGCCCGTGACTTTCTGGTCTGCCTCTTCTGAACAGCTGCAGCAGTCCTGTTGGCCTCGCACAACTTGGTGCCTTTGTGCACAGCAGCACGCCATTTGTCACGGTCCACTGCAGATTCCTCCCAGGAGTCAGGGTTGATATCAAACGCTTTAAGAGAGACTTTCAGAGTATCTCTGAAGCGCTTCTTCTGACCTCCGTGTGATCTCTTCCCTTGTTGCAGCTCGCCATAGAAGAGCCTTTTGGGCAGCCGATGGTCTGGCATGCGCGCCACGTGTCCAGCCCAGCGAAGCTGGGACTGCATCAGGATGGTGAAGATGCTGGGAAGGGTGGCTTTTGCGAGCACCTGTGTCTGGGGTACTATCTTGCCACTTGATGTTCAGTAGCTTCCTGAGGCATGTTGTGTGGAAGTGGTTCAGCTTCTTGGCATGTCGTTGGTACACTGTCCAAGTTTCGCAGGCATACAGTAGTGTGGGGAGAACTACTGCTCTGTAGACCTTTAGCTTGGTCTCAAGACTAATGCCTCTTCTGTTCCAGACATTTGCACTGAGTCTGCCAAAAGTTGCGCTTGCTCTTGCAATCCTGACGTTCACTTCATCGTCGATGGTCGCATTTCGTGACAGTGTGCTGCCAAGGTATGTGAACCGCTCCACAGCACTGAGTCTCTGACCGTTGACTGTGATGTTGGGCTCAACGTAGGGTTTCCCTGGGGCTGGCTGATGGAGAACTTCAGTTTTCCTCGTGCTGATGGTAAGGCCGAAGTTCCTGCTGGCAGTGGCAAACTTGTCGACGCTGAGTTGCATGTCAGCTTCAGATCCAGCGTTGAGGGCACAATCATCAGCAAACAAAAAGTCTCTGATGATGTCTGTCATGACCTTCGTTTTTGCTTGAAGCCTTCTGAGGTTAAACAACTTGCCATCTGTTCGGTACTTTAGGCCGATTCCAACATCGCCATCTCTGAAGGCATCAGTAAGCATTGCAGAGAACATGAGGCTGAACAGCGTTGGAGCCAGGACGCAGCCTTGCTTGACACCATTTGTGACAGCAAAAGGAGCAGATGTTTCGCCATTGTCCTGGACTCGAGCCTGCATGCCTTCATGGAATTGGCTGACCAAGGAAATAAATTTCCGAGGGCATCCGTACTTGGCCATGATCTTCCACAGTCCCTCTCTACTCACGGTGTCGAAGGCCTTAGTGAGGTCGACATAGGTGGAGAACAGATCAGCATTTTGCTCCTGACATTTCTCTTGCAGCTGCCTTGCAGCAAACACCATGTCGGTGGTTCCGCGCTCTTTCCGGAATCCACATTGGCTCTCAGGCAAATGACCTTGGTCAAGGTGTGCTGTGAGGCGGTTTAGTAGGATCCTGGCAAGTATCTTGCCTGCGATGGAGAGCAAGGAAATGCCCCGATGGTTATCACAGGCTTGCCGGTTCCCCTTTCGCTTGTACAAGTGAATGATAGATGCATCTTTGAAATCCTGGGGGATCGTCTCTTCTTTCCACATGAGTGAGTACAGCTGATGGAGCTTCTCAGTCAGCACAGTGCCTCCATCCTTGTAGACCTCTGCTGGTATAGAGTCTGAGCCAGGTGCTTTGCCACTGGATAGCAGACGGATTGCTTTCTGGGTCTCAAGAAGTGTTGGCGGATCGTCCAGTGCTTCGTTGATGGGGACTTGTGGGAGACGGTCTATGGCTTCATCATTTATGGAGGAAGGGCGATTTAAGACACTGTTGAAGTGCTCAGCCCAGCGTTCGAGAATTTTCTCCTTCTCGGTGATCAAGGTATTCCCATCTGCACTGAGGAGGGGGGATGATCCTGAGGATGTGGGGCCGTAGACTTCTTTTAAGACATCATAGAACCTCTTCATATCGTGCCTGTCAGCATATCCCTGGATCTCATCAGCTTTGTCACTCAGCCACTTATCCTGCATCTGGCGTAACTTTTGCTGAACAGTCCTGCGGATGGCATCGTACGCATCCTTTTTTGATGTGGACTTTGGGTTGCTCAGGTAGGCTTGATGCAGAGGGCGTTTCTCATCCAGAAGCTGCTTGATTTCATCACAGTTTTCATCAAACCAGTCTTTGTGCTTTCTGGACATGGGTCCCAGGGTCTCTGAAGCTGTACTATAGATCAGCTCACGCAGGGTCCTCCAGTCAGACTCCACATTCTAGTTGTCCAGAGAGGCGGATTCCAGACGATCTTCCAGCAGCTCCACAAAGGACTGTTTGATGGTGATGTTATTCAGCTTAGCGATGTTGAGCCGTTTTGAGTACCTTCACACTGTGGAATATCTTCTAATGAGTGGGTAGACCAGGCAGCTAGAAGGTCAGCACGTAATTTCGAAGGCGCAGTACAACTTGACATCCAGTTAGATCTACTTGAATGCTTGAATATGATAGAAAATGATAGAAATTGCTAATAGATTCAGAGAGTCAATATTACCTATATCAGACACATGGAGCTGAATGAGGAAGAGTGTTGAGGATGGTGAGGTAAACTGTTCAGACAGATGGTGCTGAATGAGGAATGGAGGAGTCATCTGAGGATTGGGTTCTGTTGTGGTGGGGGTGTGGGTTTGAATGACCTCTCAAGTACTGAGTGGCAGCACCCGAAATGAAGCTGAAAGTGAGAGTAGACACACACATCATCTACTTAGGAAACACTGAATTTAAAGTTACTGACATCAAAACAATTCTTTCTGCTTTTGTTTAGCACATTATGGACAAAGAACACACACACACACTCACACACACACACACACACACACACACACCAGCATCTATTTCCAAAGACATAACAGAACAAAATATTGAGCAAGACTCAGTTCATATTTGCAATGGAATTCATGTCAAAACGTGGAATGAGAATATATGACAATTCATAGAGACATAACCCGTGTCTGAGCATTATATATGGCACTGCTGTGACTGGCAATACTGAGCACAGGCCATGCCAGATGCCAGAGTATTATGATTTTCAGGCTGATAACACTGAATCCATCTCACCGGAGTTCATGCAGGACAAATGGACAGCTGAATAACATGTGACTGTGATGATAATGTGCATTTCATTCAATGATACAAATGGACAGCTGAATAACAGCCTGATTTCACACATAGAAACCCTGGGGAGAACAGCCTGATTTCACACACAGAAACCCTGGGGAGAACAGCCTGATTTCACACAGAGAAACCCTGGGGAGAACAGCCTGATTTCACACACAGAGAAACCCTGGGGAGAACAGCCTGATTTCACACACAGAAACCCTGGGGAGAACAGCCTGATTTCACACACAGAAACCCTGGGGAGAACAGCCTGATTTCACACAGAGAAACCCTGGGGAGAACAGCCTGATTTCACACACACAGAAACCCTGGGGAGAACAGCCTGATTTCACACACACAGAGAAACCCTAGGGAGAACAGCCTGATTTCACACACAGAAACCCTGGGGAGAACAGCCTGATTTCACACACACAGAGAAACCCTGGGGAGAACAGCCTGATTTCACACACAGAGAAACCCTGGGGAGAACAGCCTGATTTCACACACAGAGAAACCCTGGGGAGAACAGCCTTATTTCACACACACACACAAACCCTGGGGAGAACAGCCTGATTTCACACACACACAGAAACCCTGGGGAGAACAGCCTGATTTCACACACACACAGAAACCCTGGGGAGAACAGCCTGATTTCACACACACAGAAACCCTGGGGAGAACAGCCTGATTTCACACACAGAAACCCTGGGGAGAACAGCCTGATTTCACACACACACAGAAACCCTGGGGAGAACAGCCTGATTTCACACACAGAAACCCTGGGGAGAACAGCCTGATTTCACACACAGAAACCCTGGGGAGAACAGCCTGATTTCACACACACACAGAAACCCTGGGGAGAACAGCCTGATTTCACACACAGAGAAACCCTGGGGAGAACAGCCTGATTTCACACACACAGAAACCCTGGGGAGAACAGCCTGATTTCACACACAGAAACCCTGGGGAGAACAGCCTGATTTCACACACACACACAAACCCTGGGGAGAACAGCCTGATTTCACACACACACACAGAAACCCTGGGGAGAACAGCCTGATTTCACACACACAGAGAAACCCTGGGGAGAACAGCCTGATTTCACACACACACAGAAACCCTGGGGAGAACAGCCTGATTTCACACACACACAGAGAAACCCTGGGGAGAACAGCCTGATTTCACACACACACACAAACCCTGGGGAGAACAGCCTGATTTCACACACACAGAAACCCTGGGGAGAACAGCCTGATTTCACACACACAGAAACCCTGGGGAGAACAGCCTGATTTCACACACACAGAAACCCTGGGGAGAACAGCCTGATTTCACACACACACAGAAACCCTGGGGAGAACAGCCTGATTTCACACACACACAGAAACCCTGGGGAGAACAGCCTGATTTCACACACAGAAACCCTGGGGAGAACAGCCTGATTTCACACACAGAGAAATGTGCTGTAAACAAGAGTGACACAATATAATACAATACCATCCTGTCATCCACTGACAGCTTGGGTTACAACACAACCAATTCCTTGTAGCACTGCTATTCCCTCTTACTTGACAACAAACTGTATGTTACATGTAACTGACATGTTTGACTTTAATCATGACATCAGATGGCTGTGGTGCTTCTAACTGTTAGCTCACTCCCATCCCCGCCCCCTACCCCACCCCCACCCCCCCAAAAAAAGAAAAGAAAAAAAGGCAATAACAATGTAAAAAAATAAATAAATAAATACATGTGAATGTTAACTATTGATTTGGTTTTTGTACTGTTTCCTATCAAGTACAATGCATAATTTATTTTTCACAATGAAACAAAAAATCACAACATACCAGCTGTGAGACCAACTTGATGCGCCCCTTATCACAAATAGCAATGTTAACCCCGTGACAATGTTAACCCTGTGACGATGTTAACCCTGTGACGATGTTAACCCCATGACATTGTCAACCCCCTGACGTTGTCAACCCCATGATGTTAACCCCACGACAATGTCAACCCTGTGACAATGTTAACCCCATGACAATGTTAACCCCATGACAATGTTAACCCCATGACGATGTTAACCCTGTGACGATGTTAACCCCATGACATTGTCAACCCCCTGACGTTGTCAACCCCATGATGTTAACCCCACGACAATGTCAACCCTGTGACAATGTTAACCTCATGACAATGTTAACCCCATGACAATGTTAACCCCATGACAATGTTAACCCTGTGATGATGTTAACCCCATGACGTTGTCAACCCCATGATGTTAACCCCACGACAATGTCAACCCTGTGACAATGTTAACCTCATGACAATGTTAACCCCATCACATCTGTATTATCACAAAGTCTGACCAGCAGAAGCAATTTCTGTAAATTTCAGCATGTCATAACATTTTCTGCACACAACACCAAAACATCATAAAGGGATCCTGCCCATTCTTTCGGGAGTAACCAATGGGAAAACATTGTAACACACAAGTCAAGAAGGACAAACTGCATGTTTCTTATTAAGAAGGCTGGACATCTTCCTGGTCTCTCAGATGGACAAAATGTGCTGATGTAATGGGGCAGATGTCTTTCTAGTCTCTCAGATTAACACAAATTTCTAGTCCTGACAGTATCTTAAATCAGCAAGAAAAAATTGGTCTGAAGAAACATCCATCAGCACAAGTCATTAACAGACTGTCTCCCCTGCCCTGTAACACAACTTGTCAAGTACCAAAGAACATTTCTGTGTTACGAATGAAGGCACAAGTCATAAGCACACATCTATAAACAGCCCCTGATAATCCATCAGTCCATGTCACTATTCTCTACGTTCAAGAGACTCAAACAGACTGCACCCAGCACAGCCCTGTCCCCCACCCCTCAGACTGGACAGCAGCAGCTGATACATGGTGACCAGCTAGGGGTAGAACAGGTAAACTTCACAAGTGAAACCCTTTTAGCCACAGTGAGCGTATCATGGAATGTGTGAGTTACACTTACCAGTCTATAAACATATATAAAAACCTCCCTATCAGTATCACCATTTTTCTTTCCAAATCCAGAGTCTAGAACTGGATGAATAAAAATGAATTCTCACACACACACACACACACACACACACACACACACACACACTAGTTCAGTCAAACACAGTGTGGTTAAAAGCATTTCATAAAACGTATCAACACTGACAAATGAGAAACCTAACCTATGGTTAATCGACACAAACTAACCGTTAAAAAAGAAATTAAAAGAAAAATGGAAAAAAAGCCACCATCACCAAAATGACACAAGCATCAGAACTGAATAGCTTCAAAAAACACCATCACTAAAATGACACAAGCATCAGAACTGAATAGCTTCAAAAAACACCATCACTAAAATGACACAAGCATCAGAAGTGAATAGTTTGAATAACAACATCAATTCCATTATTTTGATACCTGAAAAATCAAAATCTGTGAACCACAAACAGCACAAAAGAAGCTGCTGCATAGAGGCAGTGTTGCAAAGTTGACAAAATATGTTTGCAAAACTTAGATATTGCACTTTTCCATGTTAAATGAGTGCATGGATATATCATTCAGTTCAACAAACACACACAAGAACAAGACTTACATGTTAGTTAAGTGAGATAAAACATAAAGATTTGTTCACTTTAAATTCATTGTTCAATTCAAACAAAACTGTCTCATCAGAAACTTTCTGGAATGTTTTTTTTCTTCCTACACAGATGGCAAATACAGTAAAGCACAAAGGAACATTCTTTTTCTATGATGAATAAATCAGAAACATTGAGGACCCAGACTACAGCTCTCAGTTATTTATATTATCATCAACAACATGGAGTGCCAGTGATGATAAATAAATCAGAAACATTGAGGAATCAGCCTACAGCCCTCAGTCACTCATACTGTTATCAACAACATGAGTGCCAGTGATGATAAATAAATCAGAAACATTGAGGAATCAGCCTACAGCCCTCAGTCACTCATACTGTTATCAACAACATGAGTGCCAGTGATGATAAATAAATCAGAAACATTGAGGAATCAGCCTACAGCCCTCAGTCACTCATACTGTTATCAACATGGAGTGCCAGTGATGATAAATAAATCAGAAACATTGAGGAATCAGCCTACAGCCCTCAGTCACTCATACTGTTATCAACAACTTGGAGTGCCAGTGATGATAAATGAATCAGAAACATTGAGGAATCAGCCTACAGCCCTCAGTCACTCATACTGTTATCAACAACATGAGTGCCAGTGATGATAAATAAATCAGAAACATTGAGGAATCAGCCTACAGCCCTCAGTCACTCATACTGTTATCAACAACATGGAGTGCCAGTGATGATAAATAAATCAGAAACATTGAGGAATCAGCCTACAGCCCTCAGTTACACATACTATCATCAGTAACATGGCAGTGCCAGTGATGATCAATAAATCAACACACATTCAGGAACCAGCCCACAGCTCTCAGTCACTCATACAGAATCAATAAATAGCATCAGAACACGGGTGACCTACCCACTCTTCAGTACAGATACACCACTGACAGATTATACGGAATGCCTCTTTCCCACCACTCGTTACAGTCTTCCTGATACTGACGTGCCCGCGCCCTCTCGTAGGCAAACATGGGTTCGGTGGCAGCATCACTCTCCTTGGAATCCTCCTGTTGAGGCGTGCTGGGCGGGGTGGGGCTTTTGGGGCAGGGGTCCACGCTGGGGTGCAGGTCCAAATTGAAGAACTTGTCGGACAAGGAGTCAAATCCGATGTAGATGTCCCCCTGGGTGGTGATGTTGACAGGGTACACGACAGCCTTCTCTCCACGGCCAAACGGTTCACGTACGTTGCCATCCTTCAGCTGGATCTTCCATTTGTGCCAGGGACATGTCACACACAGCCCCCCTCCAGGAAGGTCCTCAATGTCACCCAGACTCAACGGGCCACCTGGACAAAGGAATCAAACAAGAAACAATCAGCAAAAACCATAATGTACAAACCACCTTGTTTTTGTGGTGTTGTTTTGTTTTTTTTCACTATAGTTTCTGTGGCAAATCGAAGACAAACAAATAAAAGAATTGACCAGGTAAACCATTACGTATATTATACAGTTTACATCCGAATAAAGAATGTACTAAATGTATACAGGCAATGCCCTGATTACAATATGAAAAAAAAATCATAATAGATAAGTAAATAAAGATATATTCATAAAAGGGAAAAGATGTTTCCCATATGCCAGCCCTGAAACCATCTGATCAAAATAGTTGAGTGGAGAGATAGGTGAGGTATGCCTCAATACACAGGCTGTAGAATTTCTGCTGTGAGATAGGTGAGATATGCCTCAATACACAGGCTGTAGAATTTCTGCTGTGAGATTGGTGAGGTATGTCTCAATACACAAGCTGTAGAATTTCTGCTGTGAGATAGGTGAGGTATGCCTCAATACACAGGCTGTAGAATTTCTGCTGTGAGATTGGTGAGGTATGCCTCAATACACAGGCTGCACAATTTCTGCTGTGAGATAGGTGAGGTATGCCTCAATACACAGGCTGTAGAATTTCTGCTGTGAGATAGGTGAGATATGCCTCAATACACAGGCTGTAGAATTTCTGCTGTGAGATAGGTGAGGTATGCCTCAATACGCAGGCTGCACAATTTCTGCTGTGAGATAGGTGAGGTATGTCTCAATACACAGGCTGTAGAATTTCTGCTGTGAGATAGGTGAGGTATGCCTCAATACACAGGCTGTAGAATTTCTGCTGTGAGATAGGTGAGGTATGCCTCAATACACAGGCTGTAGAATTTCTGCTGTGAGATAGGTGAGGTATGTCTCAATACACAGGCTGTAGAAAGCACAGCGCCATGCCCTCACCCCACCTCCCTCTCCTCAAAACATACTCTTTGAATTATTCAACCTCATCATTCTTTACATCATTCAACCTCATCATTCTTTACATCATTCAACCTAACTCCATACAGTACAGGAATGGAGAAAGAAATATGGGAAGACACAGACAAGATGAGCATATGTTTCTGATAACTAATAAAGCATGACATTTGACAGTGTGTGAGAGAGACAGAGACAGAGACAGAGAGAGAGAGAGAGAGAGAGAGAGAGAGAGAGAGAGAGAATGTGTGTGTGTGTGCGTGCGCGCTCGTGCCTGTGTCCAAGTATACATTATGATTATGTGTGTATGTAATATGCAGCACAACTGATAAACCAAAAACCACCCACAAAACAACCAAGTCCAAAGGCTCTCTTTCCCCCTACCTGCATGGGGACAGCTGTCCTGCACAGCGTACACCTTGCCCTCCACCCTGAAGAGGGAGATGAGGTGGTCGTTGAGGCTGATCAGGTAGCCCTTGTCGGTCCTCACCCCGGCCAGGTCCTCTGTGGAGGCACAGGGCATGCCGGCCATCCTCCTCTGTCGCTCCCTCTGGCGACGCTTCTCCTCCTCCTCCAGGAAGCTGAAGTGGCGTGGGGGGGGATCTCGCGACCAGTTCTCTATGTCTGCACACAGCGTGTTTTTTTTGAGGAATCCCACAACTATGTCTGCACACAGCGTGTTTTTTTTGAGGAATCCCACAACTATGTCTGCACACAGCGTGTTTTTTTTTTGAGGAATCCCACAACTATGTCTGCACACAGCGTAGTTTTTTTTTTTAGGAATCCCACAACTATGTCTGCACACAGCGTGTTTTTTTTGGGGGAATCCCACAACTATGTCTGCACACAGCGTGGTTTTTTGGAGGAATCCCACAGCTATGTCTGCACACAGCGGTTTTTTTTTGAGGAATCCCACAACTATGTCTGCACACAGCGTGTTTTTTTTGGGGGAATCCCACAACTATGTCTGCACACAGCGTGTTTTTTTTGGGGGAATCCCACAACTATGTCTGCACACAGCGAGTTTTTTTTGGGGGAATCCCACAACTATGTCTGCACACAGCGTGTTTTTTTTGGGGGGGGGAATCCCACAACTATGTCTGCACACAGCGTGTTTTTTTGGGGGGAATCCCACAACTATGTCTGCACACAGCGTGTTTTTTTTTTTAGGAATCCCACAACTATGTCTGCACACAGCGTATTTTTTTGGAGGAATCCCACAACTATGTCTGCACACAGCGTGTTTTTTTTGGAGGAATCCCACAACTATGTCTGCACACAGCGAGTTTTTTTGGGGGGAATCCCACAACTATGTCTGCACACAGCGTGTTTTTTTTGGAGGAATCCCACAACTATGTCTGCACACAGCGTGTTTTTTTGGGAGGAATCCCACAACTATGTCTGCACACAGCGTGTTTTTTTGGGAGGAATCCCACAACTATGTCTGCACACAGCATGTTTTTTTTTTTTAGGAATCCCACAACTATGTCTGCACACAGCGTGTTTTCTTTGGGGGAGAATCCCACAACTATGTCTTCACACATTGTGTCTTCATGTCAATGGTGTCATTGAGTTTGTCAGACAGCTGCTGCTTTGTGTCTTCATGTCAATGGTGTCATTGAGTTTGTCAGACAGCTGCTTTGTGTCTTCATGTCAATGGTGTCATTGAGTTTGTCAGACAGCTCTGCTTTGTGTCATCATGTCAATGGTGTCATTGAGTTTGTCAGACAGCTGCTGCTTTGTGTCATCATGTCAATGGTGTCATTGAGTTTGTCAGACAGCTGCTGCTTTGTGTCTTCATGTCAATGGTGTCATTGAGTTTGTCAGACAGCTGCTGCTTTGTGTCTTCATGTCAATGGTGTCATTGAGTTTGTCAGACAGCTGAATTGTGTCTTCATGTCAATGGTGTCATTGAGTTTGTCAGACAGCTGCTTTGTGTCTTCATGTCAATGGTGTCATTGAGTTTGTCAGACAGCTGCATTGTGTCTTCATGTCAATGGTGTCATTGACTTTGTCAGACAGCTGCTGCTTTGTGTCTTCATGTCAATGGTGTCATTGAGCTTATTACAGACAGCTGCATTGTGTCTTCATGTCAATGGTGTCATTGAGTTTGTCAGACAGCTGCTTTGTGTCTTCATGTCAATGGTGTCATTGAGTTTGTCAGACAGCTGCTTTGTGTCTTCATGTCAATGGTGTCATTGAGTTTGTCAGACAGCTGCTTTGTGTCTTCATGTCAATGGTGTCATTGAGTTTGTCAGACAGCCTGCTTTGTGTCTTCATGTCAATGGTGTCATTGAGTTTGTCAGACAGCTGCTGCTTTGTGTCTTCATGTCAATGGTGTCACTGAGTTTGTCAGACAGCTGCTTTGTGTCTTCATGTCAATGGTGTCATTGAGTTTGTCAGACAGCTGCTTTGTGTCTTCATGTCAATGGTGTCATTGAGTTTGTCAGACAGCTGCATTGTGTCTTCATGTCAATGGTGTCATTGAGTTTGTCAGACAGCTGCTGCTTTGTGTCTTCATGTCAATGGTGTCATTGAGTTTGTCAGACAGCTGCATTGTGTCTTCATGTCAATGGTGTCATTGAGTTTGTCAGACAGCTGCTTTGTGTCTTCATGTCAATGGTGTCATTGAGTTTGTCAGACAGCTGCTGCTTTGTGTCTTCATGTCAATGGTGTCATTGAGTTTGTCAGACAGCTGCTGCTTTGTGTCTTCATGTCAATGGTGTCATTGAGTTTGTCAGACAGCTGCTGCTTTGTGTCTTCATGTCAATGGTGTCATTGAGTTTGTCAGACAGCTCCTGCTTTGTGTCATCATGTCAATGGTGTCATTGAGTTTGTCAGACAGCTGCTGCTTTGTGTCTTCATGTCAATGGTGTCATTGAGTTTGTCAGACAGCTGCTGCTTTGTGTCTTCATGTCAATGGTGTCATTGAGTTTGTCAGACAGCTGCTTTGTGTCTTCATGTCAATGGTGTCATTGAGTTTGTCAGACAGCTGCTGCTTTGTGTCTTCATATCAATGGTGTCATTGAGTTTGTCAGACAGCTGCTTTGTGTCTTCATGTCAATGGTGTCATTGAGTTTGTCAGACAGCTGAATTGTGTCTTCATGTCAATGGTGTCACTGAGTTTGTCAGACAGCTGAATTGTGTCTTCATGTCAATGGTGTCATTGAGTTTGTCAGACAGCTGCTGCATTGTGTCTTCATGTCAATGGTGTCACTGAGTTTGTCAGACAGCTGAATTGTGTCTTCATGTCAATGGTGTCACTGAGTTTGTCAGACAGCTGCTGCTTTGTGTCTTCATGTCAATGGTGTCATTGAGTTTGTCAGACAGCTGCTGCATTGTGTCTTCATGTCAATGGTGTCACTGAGTTTGTCAGACAGCTGAATTGTGTCTTCATGTCAATGGTGTCATTGAGTTTGTCAGACAGCTGCTGCTTTGTGTCTTCATGTCAATGGTGTCATTGAGTTTGTCAGACAGCTGCTTTGTGTCTTCATGTCAATGGTGTCATTGAGTTTGTCAGACAGCTGCTTTGTGTCTTCATGTCAATGGTGTCATTGAGTTTGTCAGACAGCTGCATTGTGTCTTCATGTCAATGGTGTCATTGAGTTTGTCAGACAGCTGAATTGTGTCTTCATGTCAATGGTGTCATTGAGTTTGTCAGACAGCTGCATTGTGTCTTCATGTCAATGGTGTCATTGAGTTTGTCAGACAGCTGCTTTGTGTCTTCATGTCAATGGTGTCATTGAGTTTGTCAGACAGCTGCTTTGTGTCTTCATGTCAATGGTGTCAGAGTTTTGCTGAACAAGCGTGATGCAATGCCAACAGGAAGGAGACAAAATTCAGAATGGTGACTGGCATCCTGACCTGGCTGACAGCTCTTGTCTCCCTGACCTGTGAGGTGACAGCTCTTGTCTCCCTGACCTTAGTGAGGTGACAGCTCTTGTCTCTCTGACCTCAGTGAGGTGACAGCTCTTGTCTCTGACCTCAAGTGAGGTGACAGCTCTTGTCTCCCTGACCTCAGTGAGGTGACAGCTCTTGTCTCTCTGACCTCAGTGAGGTGACAGCTCTTGTCTCCCTGACCTGTGAGGTGACAGCTCTTGTCTCTCTGACCTCAGTGAGGTGACAGCTCTTGTCTCTCTGACCTCAATGAGGTGACAGCTCTTGTCTCTCTGACCTCAGTGAGGTGACAGCTCTTGTCTCTCTCACCTCAGTGAGGTGACAGCTCTTGTCTCTCTGACCTCAGTGAGGTGACAGCTCTTGTCTCTCTCACCTCAGTGAGGTGACAGCTCTTGTCTCTCTCACCTCAGTGAGGTGACAGCTCTTGCCTCTCTGACCTCATTGAGGTGACAGCTCATCTCTCTGACCTCAGTGAGGTGACAGGTCTTGCCTCTCTGACCTGAGTGAGGTGACAGCTCTTCACTGACAAACTACTCCTCAGCAGTTGTGAAAGGGTTAATCTTTTGCAGAGTCTGTTCTCATCATTCTCACCAATTGTCAGTCACCTTATATGACATCCACTTCAGACCCAGAGCCAAGAGTCTTTTCAGATGGCGCAAACGTGCAAAAACAATGGTGAAAATGATGTGTACATTAAAAACATGATTTGCTTCTGAAGAAGAATTCTAATAAAAGGTAGACAGCATAAAACAAAAAACAAACAGAAGAGAAAAAAATTTTAAAAAATAAATTTCTTTTTAGAAAACAGAATGCTGACTTATTTTTGTTTGTCTTGCAATCTTTCTGTAAAAAGCGTAATGTTCAGTTTTCTCCAAGAACAAGCCATTTCAGGTATAGATTTCTTTCTCTGATAATATCTACTGTTGTTGCAATACATTTTGATCTGTTATAATGTTCAAATGTTCATTATGCAAAAAAAAACAACAAAAAAAAACAAAACATAAAAAATAAATAAAACCCCAAACACAGTTTCAGTTTCAGTAGCTCAAGGAGGCGTCACTGCGTTGAGACAAATCCATATACGCCACACCACATCTGCCAAGCAGATGCCTGACCAGCAGCGTAACCCTACGCACTTAGTCAGGCCTTGAGAAAAAAAAAAAAAAGAAAAAAAAAAGAAAAAAAGATAAGATATATATATATATATATATATATATAGAGAGAGAGAGAGAGAGAGAGAGAGAGAGAGAGAAGCTTACATAAATAAATAAATAAATAAATAATAATAATTATGATATAAAAAAAAAGGTAGTAGTAATGAGAAAAATAAAAAAATAATAATAATAATAATAATAATAAATAAATAATAAAATAAATAAGACAACAATGATGCCCAAACACAAAAAACACAAACAAAAATCAACACACACTGAAAAAGTCATATACATGAGCACACACACACACACACACACACACACACACACACACACACACACACAGAGCTATGCACATAAATACACGCAGTAAACAGAATAAGCTGAACATGCCAGTTTGAAAACAAGTAACAAGTGATTATTTCATTGTGTGTTAACTGTAAACTTTTGTAAAGGCAAGAAACTTATTTTGCTTTGCTCTTTAAGTTTAATATTTCCATTATAAAATCAACTGTTGTATGCTTTGTAACAGTGAGTAACAGAATCACAAACTGGAATGCTGATTAAAAAAATATATATGTAATAATAAAAATCAAGACTATACTTTTTTTCTGATCATGGTATATATTGATTATTCATTACGAATTTAGCCTTAGTTATATCTCAGTTTATTCATTTGATACCAACCTGATGTTATGACACATATCTTTATGTTTTAATTCATTGATTAATCATTTGATTTACTATATACAGAAGTATTGTGTGCTAATTTACTTTCACTGTTTCAGATTCATATTCATTTGATACCAACCTGATGTTATGACACATATCTTTATGTTTTAATTCATTGATTAATCATTTGATTTACTATATACAGAAGTATTGTGTGCTAATTTACTTTCACTGTTTCAGATTCATACTCGGTTAATCTCAGGATTTTTTTTTTTTTTTTTAAAACAAAAAAAACAACAACAAAAAACAAAACAAAAAAAAGTACTTTCTAGTTTATGTACAGAATATACTCAATACTGCAGTATGGCTAGATGTCCTGCAGTTCCCTCAGAACCTGATCATGAACTGCATAATCATATTTCCTTGTCCTTTAATATCTTTATATCAATTTTCCTTTACAAAAATCTTCTTTTTTTCTTCATCTTTTTTTTTTTTTTCTTTCTCTCTTTAATTCTTTTATTTTACAAGTCGTCTTTGTTTTGCTCTCTCTCTCCCTCCCTCTCTCTTTCCATTGTTCTTTGTACCTGTTTCTGTCCATTTTCCTTTCTTTACTTCTCTTCTTCGATCGCGTCTACCTTCGTCATAAAGGATGGTTGTGTCTGGGTCTGTCCACTGATCTAATAATATAGATCTGTGGGGTCTTTCTTCTTTACCACTGGCGTTCAGCTATTAATCCCGTCTTTGAGGACGGACAGGCAGGTTCTCTGGTTTCCGCCGGTCACACCACGCGACTTTATGTTCAATAATTCACTTACCGTCAACCTTGACTCCCTCCACTTTGATGAAGATTTTGTCATAATTGCCAAACGGGTACTTGTCACGCCTTTCTCTTTCCATTTCTTCTTCATCCGGAACGGGATCAAACGGCCAGCATTTGTGAACTTCAAAGGAATTCATGGCGCTATCGAGTCGCCCTTTTCTTTCTTCTGGTTTGTCACTCTAAAGACACTGTCTTGAAATGCTCCGCTGTGTCAGCCAACTCACCAGAGGTAAACATGCACAGCTGAGTTTAGAACATCCGCCGGATGTTTTAAGGCTGTCACGTGGGCACATTGCACCAATCGTTGGAGGATCTTCCTGTTGACTTGGTGTTGTTGGATGCTAATTATAGATCTGCTGTCCACGTGCGTTCGTTCTGTGAACTATGAAGTCCCCAAGTGAACGTGACGTTTCGAACAAAGAACGTTATCCAGGTCGTGTGGATACAAAGGCATGCTGTTTTATTAATTCTAATAGTTCGTTGTATGGACCGAAAATTATATATATATATATATATATATATATATATATATATATAAAGAAGAAGAAAATAAAAATAAAAACAAAAAACAAAGAACTGTTCAATGGAAAGTGATGAGGAAAGCACAATGGATGTTTTTTCTCTTCTTTTTCTGAGATAAAGAAGCTAATAATAATAATAATAATAATAATAATAATAAACAAAAACAAAGCAAACAAAAACAAACAAACGGCACATCAGTCATGTTATGGCATAGAATAACTATTGCAAAGATGCAAAGCTATATACTGCTGGTGATATAGGACATGTGAGTGCAAGAGCCTGTAAGCACACCCTAAACAGTAATTATGGTAGAGTGGTGATTAACATCAAACATTTTAACACAGCATTGTTTTGTCTGTAAACCATGTTCATGGATGAAAGAAATATTAGTTTCAATTTGAACCCTGTTCAAAGTCAGAGACAGCATCAAAAGCAAAATGCTGATGCTGTCCATTGGATACAGCTCCCACAATCTCCCTCCTCCTCTCCTGTTTTCTCTTTCTCACTGTCTTTTTCTAAGACTCCACCTGTCTTTCCTTTGTCAAACAGCTATTGCTTTCTTTTTCCTATGTAAAACTTGCTCACCATGGTTCAAAAGAATGAATATTTCAATAAAAATCTATAACTTATATAAAGAATAGCCTATCTTTTACTTTCTTTTAAAAAAATGCATATTTGGTGTGTGTAAAAGCACGTATGATCATATGTGAAAGCATGTATGATCATATCAAAAAGTGCATTTGTGTGTGTGTGTGTGTGTGTGTGTGTGAGTGCGCACATGTGTGTGCGTGTGTTTAAACATACAATTTTATTTGCTGTACATATTATTTTTGCAGATCACCCCACAGACATATTCACAAAGCACCCATGTCCATATGCCACAGTACACAAAAGTGATATATTGTACATGTCATGTGTACTTTATTTTCAAAGAAATGCAGAAGAAACGACAGACAACACCGTTTTCTATTAGCAAAGAATACAACATTCCTGCATGATAATAATAAAACAGAATAGGTAAGAGAGTGAGTGGGTGAATATCTGTGAATGAGTAATTGGAAAAGAGTAATAAAGAGAAAGAGTGAGAGAAACAGAGTGAGGAAGAGACAGTGAGAAAGAGAAAGAGAGAAACAGAGTGAGGAAGAGAAAGAGTGAGAGAAACAGAGTGAGGAAGAGATAGTGAGAAAGAGAGAAAGAGTGAGAGAAACAGAGAGTGAGGAAGAGATAGTGAGAAAGAGAAAGAGAGAAAGAGTGAGAGAAACAGAGAGTGAGGAAGAGATAGTGAGAAAGAGAAAGAGAGAAAGAGAGAAACAGAGTGAGGAAGAGATAGTGAGAAAGAGAAAGAGAGAAAGAGAGAAACAGAGTGAGGAAGAGATAGTGAGAAAGAGAAAGAGAGAAAGAGTGAGAGAAACAGTGAGGAAGAGATAGTGAGAAAGAGAGAGAGAGAAAGAGTCAGAGAAACAGAGTGAGGAAGAGATAGTGAGAAAGAGAAAGAGAGAAACAGAGAGTAAGGAAGAGAGAGAGAGAGAGAAACAGAATAAGAAAGAGATAGATAGTAAGAGAGAGAGAAAGAGTGAGAGAAACAGAACAAGAAAGAGAGAGACTGCAAGAGAAAGTAAAAGAGAGAGAGAGAGAGTGAGAGAAAGAATGAGAGAAACAGACAGAGAGAGAGAGAGAGGGGGGGGGGAATTATGTCGAAAAACTATTCTCAGATCTGAATTTCAACAAAAGAAACAAATTCACACAGAAAAAATAAAAGGAATGAATTCAATCCGGCAAGGATGGATAACTGTTGAGAAAAGAACGATAATCTTGATTTTCTTCAAACAAGTTGATGGAAATCAGACACTGATAACAGTATACATTACATGCCACAGAAGCACCTTTACATTAGGCACATATGCCAGGAATGTATAAAGTTTTAAAATGACATTTAAACAAAAAACACAATTATACTATAAAATATCTAAATTTTTGTATTGTATTGTATTTCTCTTTTTATCACAACAGATTTCTCTGTGTGAAATTTGGGCTGCTCTCCCAAGGGAGAGCGTGTTGCTACACTACAGCGCTACCCATTTTTTTGTGTATTTTTTCCTGTGTGCAGTTTTATTTGTTTTTCCTACCAAAGTGGATTTTTCTACATAATTTTGCCAGGAACAACCATTTTGTTGCTGTGGGTTCTTTTATGTGCGCTAAGTGCATGCTGCACACGAGACCACCACTCAAGATCTAGTGGAGGGGGAGAAAATATCGGTGGCTGAGCCGTGATTCGAACCAGATTCGATTCAGATTCTCTGGCTTCCTAGGCGGACGCATTACCTCTAGACCATCACTCCATGATTGTGATTGTTGTATATGAGGTTCACATTAACTTAGCATTTAAACATTTTACTTCTTTTATGTTTTCACACTGACTGACAGTGAGCCTTCTGCAGCATACAACACACACAGTTTCTCTTCTTGAAATAATACAGTTTTCTGTGTTGAATCACGTAAACATTAGATATAAATAATGGCCGCAAGTCAAATATTGATTAAGATTATCAAACAGACGTATAAAAACATGGATTCCGACTTTTGACGCAAAAAATTGCACATGCCCGTAGGAACCTTGATACACAGGAATATATTTTTCATGATCCAATGTGCTGTCTGCTTCTCCATTCTGAACATTTGACTGTTCTTTATCAAACCATTCTTTTAAAACTTTTCTTCTGGAATCAAGAATTAAAAAAACAAACAATTCTTTGATCTCTGTTGGGGTTTCAAGGAGTGGCAGTAGCAACATTCCGTAAGTAATAACAAACACAAGAGTGAAACAATCATACTCTTTGGCAATTCGGATAAATTCAAGATTATGTTTTTGATTTGATTTTTCAACAGGCAAAATATTTCATATATACAAATGTAAAACGAATAATTGCATACCATTTTGGAATCCTTTAATTAAATATCTAAAAACACAATATCATATTGAAAAGCATACTGCTGTAATCAATTCAGATTGTAACAAGCTTACCAGTTGTTGGTTCTTCTATACAACACTGTTTGATGATGTGCATGTTTAACATGGCTAAGAACTATCTTATCTGAATCTTTTAATATTCTTGTTTTTCAGCTGGACACTAAATACAATAGCACACTTTGTGTATTTTCTTTTTCTCATGAAAAAAAATGTAAAACATCCACTTTTTTCTTTCTCTTGTGCTAATCATCTTGTTCTCAGGTGCAGACATGTTACACGAGCCTGCGTGTATGTATGTATGTATGTATGTATGTTTTGTGTATGGTTAACTGTGTAATCTAAGTATGTGTGACTTCAGGTATGCATTGATTTAGTTTATGTATGTATGCGTCCAACAGCAAAAGAAAAATCCATCTTTGTATATTACATCAGATTGAATGTATAACAATATCATATGGTGTAAAATAACTGATAAGTTGACCTCTTGTGACATTATATCAAAATTGTAAACCCAAAGATGGAATAATAAGAGATTAACAAACAAACAAACAAACAAAAAACAAAAAAAAAAGTGAACTGGAGGTAATTGTTTTTTTGATTAACTGATTACATGCAGTAAAAAGACAAGGTCTGAACAGTCAATCTGATGCATGATTAAATAAAGTAAAAAACCAAAACACTTAACAGTCTTCTCCTCTGTGAATTCTCCTTGGGTTAAACACTGACTTCACTGCATGCTTTCTTTGAATAAATCACATACATTAAAAACAAAGAGAGAGAGAGAGAGAGATAGAGTGAACAAGACTATATTCTATGCTGGACAAAGAATCAGTATCAATTCTAAAGTTAACAGAAACGTTTTCACAAACTGAACTTTTAGTTAAAAAGTTAAATACTGTATCATCAGCACAACACAAATACCAACACAATGACTGAGAATTAAACAGATTATTGAAAACACATTGATGACAATGAACCTGTCCACCTGCATGCATATGTGGCACTAAACACATCCAATATATGAACAAAGTGTGCATTCTAACTTATCAAGGATTCACACACATTAGCATAAATGAATGCACACATGCATGACACACATAGTTTGCACATATGTGTGCATACAATCTTTTGCATAATACATATTCTGTCAGAATCAAATGCTTTTTTTTTGCTTTTTTTTTTAATTCAGAATTCTTCTTTATTTTCCCTCAAATGTAATTTGAAGTGCTTTCACCCCAAGAGAAGCAACTGCCAACAGGTATAACTACACAGCAACTGAAATGTGGTCAGTTGTGTAACTTGAAATGACAACAATGGAACTGGCACAACCAGGAAAATGAGGCTCTGTGACTTCACTTGTAATGTTTAACACAAAGGACACTTAACTGAAAAGAAAGTTTTTATGAGGGAATCTCACACACAAGTTGAGCCTGAAGATGATTTTGAGTCAAGTCTCAAGTGTCAGAACTGCTCTATGGCTCATAATGCTGGAGGATGACTAAGACTAGTAAGGGTAATCTAACAAAATTGTCAAGCCTTCCACACACACACACACACACACACACACACACACACACACACACACAAACACAATGTAGACTAATCCAAACAGTCATCTCCAGACTGACCCCTGCAGACAAACACAATGGGAATGTCAAACTACATCAAAAATACCTTTTTGCATAATTTGGTGAATCATCCAAAAACAACTCCAACTGAACAAATCTGGACGGCAACCTCACAATTATGCTATGTAACAAGGATCAATGAACTCTTCGGATTAGTTCTGTTTTCAATGACAATGACTTAGTTAATGCAAATTCACAGGGATAAAAATGACTTGAACATAGATCTTCATATGAAAAGAGAAACATATCACAGAATAACATCACAACACAAAACCTGGCAGAGTGCATTCATATGTATGATAAAATTTTTAAAAAAACAAAAGCACTTCTTTACAAAACAGCGACTAAATATATTAATTTTCACACAACAACATGAACATTAAACAAGCGACTTCACAGAACACAAGACAAAACTCAATTAGATGATAATAACTAGACAATAATAAAAACACTACTACTCACGATGATAATAATGATGATAATGATAATGATCATAATGATGATGATGATAATAATAATAATAATACTACAATGAAACCAGAGACACAAAGTGCAAGAACAGGATGGAGAAACAGAAAAATCAGAGACACAAAGTGCAAGAACAGGATGGAGAAACAGAAAAAACAGAGACACAAAGTGCATGAACAGGATGGAGAAACAGAAAAAAACAGATACACAAAGTGCAAGAACAGGATGGAGAAACAGAAAAAACAGAGACACAAAGTGCAAGAACAGGATGGAGAAACAGAAAAAACAGAGACACAAAGTGCAAGAACAGGATGGAGAAACAGAAAAAACAGAGACACAAAGTGCAGGAACAGGATGGAGAAACAGAAAAATCAGAGACACAAAGTGCAAGAACAGGATGGAGAAACAGAAAAAACAGAGACACAAAGTGCATGAACAGGATGGAGAAACAGAAAAAACAGAGACACAAAGTGCAAGAACAGGATGGAGAAACAGAAAAAACAGAGACACAAAGTGCAAGAACAGGATGGAGAAACAGAAAAATCAGAGACACAAAGTGCAAGAACAGGATGGAGAAACAGAAAAAACAGAGACACAAAGTGCATGAACAGGATGGAGAAACAGAAAAAAACAGATACACAAAGGGCAGGAACAGGATGGAGAAACAGAAAAAAACAGATACACAAAGGGCAGGAACAGGATGGAGAAACAGAAAAAAACAGACACAAAGTGCAGGAACAGGATGGAGAAACAGAAAAAAACAGATACACAAAGGGCAGGAACAGGATGGAGAAACAGAAAAAAACAGACACAAAGTGCAGGAACAGGATGGAGAAACAGAAAAAACAGAGACACAAAGGGCAGGAACAGGATGGAGAAACAGAAAAAACAGAGACACAAAGGGCAGGAACAGGATGGAGAAACAGAAAAAAACAGATACACAAAGTGCAAGAACAGGATGGAGAAACAGAAAAAAATCAGAACAGATTTGCAGCAGAGAGGTCAGGGCAAGCAAGCCATGTCAATGTCAACTTTACTGGAAAAACAGACTTTTTTTTCACAAAAAGAACAAAGTTATGCCATTGAGCTTTGGAACATTTTCCCTGTAATCCATTCTAATCAAAGGGAAAGCAAAAATATTTAATTCAAAATGAACCCTGATTTTATGTTCCAGAGCAAATCATATGTGCACCAATCACAGTATCAAAAAACCATGGACTTCTGCGAACACGCAAAAGGAAGTTCACCACAATACAGCTGAGGAATAAAACACATTACAAACAACAATAGCAACCACAAAAGTTTAATGAGACAGAGGGTCTACCAAGATCCTAATAAGGCTACAAATATATATAATTCCAAACTGGACAGCCATATAAAAAACTGTAGTTGATGAGATTTTACTTGGGCAAAAAGACAAATGAATGGACAACGTATAATAATATGTTACTGGAAGATAGTTATATATGTATGTGTGTGTGTGTGCACACATGTGTCTGTGTGTGTGTGTGTGTGTGTGCACGTGTCTGTGTATCTGTGTGCGTGTATGCATACATGTATGCATGTGTGTGAGATAGAGAAGGATAACGATAGTTTACTCAACAAGGACATGGTCCCCTTGAAAGGGGCGATCATACATTTTCTGTGTGAATACATAACTTGGATATAATCTAACTGCATGCACACACAAACAAAACTGTGTTCTGGTTCAGCAATCATGTAACTACGTATTTTTAATGACTGGTGAATATATACCATAAAGATCGAAGTAATATTATCACTTGTACTAGTTGTAGAAGATGGAAGTAACACTAACCAAAAATTACTTGGTCTACTTGAGCAAACTCAACAGAAGATATATATCCTTCTTTGTCTAAAGTGAGGTAACACAGGACAACATAATACAAAGTGGACTTCATCTTCTGCAGATCTACAAACACAGCATGTCACACTGACATTGTTTGCAGTGTAGGTCTTGTGTCTCTTACTGTGCACAGTAATGTCATGTCAGGTATACCACATTTCAATTTAGCTTTTACATCCTCTTACTTACTTTTAATATGACAATTAAGTTTACCTTTGATACCATTTTTACTAACAGTAAGAATCACCCACAAAAGCCTTATTGTTACTGAATCAAAGGCCTTTTCAAAGTCAATGAAAGCTATGCATAATTTACGATTATGTGCAAACTGTTTTGGAACAGCAGCCAGTAAAGTGAACAAAATGATAATCAGCTGTACTATTGCCCTTCTTAAAGACTGCTTGGTCTTGGCCTGTTGTCGTGTTCAAATCTGTCCGTTCCCTTAATTTTTGTGGATTACAGAACCATAAAGTTTGCTTGCTATATCACATAGTAACCATGTTCAATTAGTAACTGATATATATATCCTCTTACATGTGACAGAATATGTGTACCTTTAGACAGGTTTTTCCCTAAAGTTATTTATTTATAAATGTACTGGTACTTTTTGTGGTTCAGTGCTGTTCCTTATCAATCAAGTAAAAAAACACAAGTATGTCAAAGTGACACAGTCTGTTAGTATATTTTTCTTTTTCCTGTCCTGTGCTGTTAATATGCTTGAATGTGTGTATGTGATAAAAAAGTTACATCACTTTCCATTCTTATTCAATAACGTTCAGGGTGTAATCCAAAAAAAGGGGGGGGAAAATGATTATCCAAGGTATCTATGTAAAGCTTATATGCAATGGTGACTGATATTTTTCAGTGTATTTAATGTAAAACTGGTGAACAATAGATTTTGGTGAATACTATGTGAAACTGTAATGCCTGGACCAGGACTAAATATCAGAGAACACCAGATGCAAAGGCAGAGACTGTCAAGACTTGATCACAGCCGGAGGGTCATGGCAGACACCCTCCTGCCACCACTTCTCCACGTTGGGGTAGACATGGGCCCAGCGGTCTGCACTGTGCAGTCTGTCACACAGACTGCAGAAAGGGAAGTTCATGGGCTCCACCACCTGATAGAAGTTTTTCCAGGCCAGGTACTGCTTATACAGTTGGGGGTCTCCTGCCACCTTCTTCAGGTGCTCGGCCAAGGCTCTGACCGAGGGAAAGAGGGAGGCGTCTATGAATGAGTTTGGGGGCAGCAAGGCCGAGTAGTTGGCCCCGCCTCTGACCACGGGCACAATGTCCACCTTCTTCATGGTGCGGTACAGCTTCTCTGTGATGTAGTCTTTGCACATGGAGTTTTCAAAGGACAGGTAAAAGTAGTAGTCTCTAGACAACATGTCCATACAGGCCTGGTTCCCTTCCGTGGCACACTTCAGCTGGCCACAGTTCCCGTAGATGTCCACGTCCACAAACTGTTTCAGAGCCGACACAAAGTCCTCCCGCTTGCTCTGCGTGTGACAGTTGGACACAAACCACGCCGCCATCTTACTTTTATTTTTCACCAGCAGAGTGAAGTCCCTGACTGGCATCGCACGGGATGGCTTGACAATATCCCCGTAACCAAAATAGAAGTCTGAATCTCGGCGGTAGGTCATGGTCCAGTTGAAGCGATGCTGCCAGTGCGGCTTGCCAAAGAGGTCACTGTCGGAGTAAAAGGGGCTTTCCACAGCAAAGTAAACCCACACCTGCTTCCAGGAGCGGGAGGGGTGGATGGGAGAGCTGAAGTGGCGGGCGTACATGACGACACAGTCCACCTCCCCCACCAGCTCCGAGTCCAGCGTCAGCGTGCATGGCCGACTGCAGTTGGTGAAGTATTGAGGTCCTGACTGCAGCTGGTAGAAGGCGGGGAAGGAGTGCATGAGGATCACCTTGGTGCCGGAGTGACCGGCAGGGCCGGACAGTGGGGCCCGCGCCCCCTCCTCCTTCAGCTGCAGCACTCTGCGGTGCAGCGCTGCCTGGTGGGGAGTCAGAAGGGTGAAGGCGTACCTCTGAAGGACAAGGGCCACCACCCCCACCGCCATCACCATCACCAGGATTAGCACAGGGCTTCTGCACCGCAGTCTGACGGAACAGCAAACATGCAACCTGTCATTAGCAACACGGAACAGCAAACATGCAACCTGTCATTAGCAACACGGAACAGCAAACATGCAACCTATTATTAGCAACACGGAACAGCAAACATGCAACCTGTCATTAGCAACACGGAACAGCAAACATGCAACCTATTATTAGCAACACGGAACAGCAAACATGCAACCTATTATTAGCAACACGGAACAGCAAACATGCAACCTGTCATTAGCAACACGGAACAGCAAACATGCAACCTGTATTAGCAACACGGAACAGCAAAATGCAACCTATTATTAGCAACACGGAACAGCAAACATGCAACCTGTCATTAGCAACACGGAACAGCAAACATGCAACCTGTATCAGCAACACGGAACAGCAAACATGCAACCTGTCATTAGCAACACGGAACAGCAAACATGCAACCTATTATTAGCAACACGGAACAGCAAACATGCAACCTGTCATTAGCAACACGGAACAGCAAACATGCAACCTGTCATTAGCAACACGGAACAGCAAACATGCAACCTGTATTAGCAACACGGAACAGCAAACATGCAACCTATTATTAGCAACACGGAACAGCAAACATGCAACCTGTCATTAGCAACACGGAACAGCAAACATGCAACCTGTATTAGCAACACGGAACAGCAAACATGCAACCTATTATTAGCAACACGGAACAGCAAACATGCAACCTGTCATTAGCAACACGGAACAGCAAACATGCAACCTGTATCAGCAACACGGAACAGCAAACATGCAACCTGTCATTAGCAACACGGAACAGCAAACATGCAACCTGTCATTAGCAACACGGAACAGCAAACATGCAACCTATTATTAGCAACACGGAACAGCAAACATGCAACCTGTCATTAGCAACATGGAACAGCAAACATGCAACCTATTATTAGCAACACGGAACAGCAAACATGCAACCTGTCATTAGCAACACGGAACAGCAAACATGCAACCTATTATTAGCAACACGGAACAGCAAACATGCAACCTATTATTAGCAACACGGAACAGCAAACATGCAACCTGTCATTAGCAACATGGAACAGCAAACATGCAACCTGTATTAGCAACACGGAACAGCAAACATGCAACCTATTATTAGCAACACGGAACAGCAAACATGCAACCTGTCATTAGCAACACGGAACAGCAAACATGCAACCTGTATCAGCAACACGGAACAGCAAACATGCAACCTGTCATTAGCAACACGGAACAGCAAACATGCAACCTATTATTAGCAACACGGAACAGCAAACATGCAACCTGTCATTAGCAACACGGAACAGCAAACATGCAACCTGTCATTAGCAACACGGAACAGCAAACATGCAACCTGTATTAGCAACACGGAACAGCAAACATGCAACCTATTATTAGCAACACGGAACAGCAAACATGCAACCTGTCATTAGCAACACGGAACAGCAAACATGCAACCTGTATTAGCAACACGGAACAGCAAACATGCAACCTATTATTAGCAACACGGAACAGCAAACATGCAACCTGTCATTAGCAACACGGAACAGCAAACATGCAACCTGTATCAGCAACACGGAACAGCAAACATGCAACCTGTCATTAGCAACACGGAACAGCAAACATGCAACCTGTCATTAGCAACACGGAACAGCAAACATGCAACCTGTATTAGCAACACGGAACAGCAAACATGCAACCTATTATTAGCAACACGGAACAGCAAACATGCAACCTGTCATTAGCAACACGGAACAGCAAACATGCAACCTATTATTAGCAACACGGAACAGCAAACATGCAACCTGTCATTAGCAACACGGAACAGCAAACATGCAACCTGTATTAGCAACACGGAACAGCAAACATGCAACCTGTCATTAGCAACACGGAACAGCAAACATGCAACCTGTCATTAGCAACACGGAACAGCAAACATGCAACCTGTCACTACCAACATGGAACAGCAAACATGCAACCTGTCATTAGCAACCCGGAACAGTAATAACAACAACAATAATAACAATAACAATATGTCAGTTTCTAGGATTGTTTGTGGTATGTTGTGTGTGTTGGGTGTGGGATGGTGGTGTTTGTATTGCACTGTACTGTATTGTATCATACTGGATTGTTTTACTCTTTTTGTCACAACAGATTTCTCCGTGTGAAATTCAGGTTGCTCTCCCCAGGGAGAGCAAGTCGCTACACTGAGAGCAACACCTTGTTTTGTTTGTTTGTTTGTCCATTCCAATTAATAAGAAAATTGCTCTTACTGGTCTTAGTGTCGTATTCATGTAAATTTCTCAATGATACAGTAATAGTTAAAACACTGATGACTTTGAATTGGTGCGGCTAATGTTACACTGTAATGTCTTTCAGAAAACAACAACAACAAAAAAAAACGAACACGGATTATATGGAAACTAACATAAAAACAGAAACAAAAAAACTTGCTAGATGACCTATAACAGTATAAGGACAGTGTAGTTCAGCTGATGAAATAATAATAATAATATTAATAATAATAATAATAATTTAATAATAATACATAGTTTTTCTATGGGGCGATATCCAGTACCAATGCTGCTCAAACTAGTCAAAGTGCCATACATCATCCAGTTGACTATAAACATGCCTTAAAAAACACATCAACCGCAATCTGACAATAGAAAACATCCAGTGTGTTCACATGAATGAAAAAGCACACTTGAGAAATGAATCAGATTATAAAAGCTATGAAGTAAATAAGGCTTAGATTAAAACAAAATGCATTTCATAGAACACACACACACACACATACACACACACTCACACATACACACACACGCACGCGCGCGCACACACACACACTTATATATATAGATGTCCCTCCCTTACAGACACACACACGCACACACGCTCACACACACGCCCATTAAAAATAACCAGATAGAGAAAATGCCATCACATCTAAGACCAAAACTACATAAAATACACAATGCATTAAAACAGGACTACAAAAATACTAGTACAAAGATACTTGTTAACAGGCATACCTTGGTTTAACCATTCCGCCCAGAACAAAAAGGCTTATGGAAAAGGTAAGTTTTCAGATCTGACTTAATGTAGATCAGAGGCATTTCTAAGAGATGAAGGTAGAGAGTTCCACACTTGGGGAACCTGAGCTCTGAAAGACCAATTTCCAGCGCATTTCAGATTAGTTCTTGGAACTTTAAGCAGCTTTTCAGAACTGGATCTTAATGTTCTGAGCGGTTCATATGTTTCCAATACAGAGGAGAGATACAATGGAAGAGACTTGTCAAAATGTTTGAAGGCGAGTGTTGCTAACTTATAGTGAATGCAGGACTCAATTGGAAGCCAGTGTAACCGATTCAGCAGAGGTGTAACATGATCAGATTTCTTTTTGGCAAGAACCAGTCGTGCAGCACTGTTCTGAATTTTCTGCAATCTGTTGATGGAGGAAGATGGTAAACCTCCAAGAGTGGAATAACACACACTGAGACCCAGAGACCCAGAGACCCAGAGACCCAGACAGACACAGAGAGTGCGTGTGTGAGAGAGAGAGAGAGAATTCTAAAGAGACGAAGATTAGAGAAACAGACACTGAGACATGCAGTATTATGTATGCACATGAGAACACAAATAATTATAAGCAAAACACACCTAACATGTGTAACAGACAAGACAATCAATTATATCCATCACAGCAAAATGTCAAAGACCTGGAGCAGTATCAAGTGTCTGAAACATTGATTTGCTTCTATATATTTAAAAAAAAAAAAGTGCTATTAGTTGTGGGGAAAAATGAAGAAAAAGACCCCCAAAAAACCACACTGACAAAACAACAAAAACAACTGACAATGTTTTAAACACACAATGTCATGAGGACATGCACACATTCATACATAATAGGACAAAAAAGAAAGAAAGAAAAGAAAACTGTGTATGTTCACAAATTTACAGTCACACACATAGTTATTGTTATACATATGGAAACACACACATGCACACATACAAAGATAAAGTAATGCATGCTTTCTTTTTTTTAAGCAATGCATAAATTTAAAAATCAAACTTTAAGTTACACATGCATAAATCATACAACTTACAAGTAAACACACACATATGCAAATACACAGAGAGAGAGAGAGAGAGAGAGAGAGAGAGAGAGAGAGAGAGAGAGAGAGAGAGAGAGAATAGTGCATACTCATTCTTTTAGTTTACCAATGCATACTTAAAAGCTACCCATGCATGCATGCTTACCCACGCACACACACACACACATACACACACACACACAAACACGTACACACATATTCCACCTGGACCAAGACTAAAGACAGGACTAGGAGTGAAAAATGTGTCATCACACATACCCTCTGACAGCCATGTTGATGGGTGTGAGCCAGAGGAGCAGGTCACACACAAGTCACACTAAGAACAGCAGATGTTGAAGTAGGTGTTCCTCTGCAGGCCTGGAACAAGCCACATGTAAAAACAGATGATGAAGTAGTGCCAGCAGTAGGTGTTCCTCTGCAGGCCTGGAACAAGCCACATGTAAAAACAGATGATGAAGTAGTGCCAGCAGTAGGTGTTCCTCTGCAGGCCTGGAACAAGCCACATGTAAAAACAGATGATGAAGTAGTGCCAGCAGTAGGTGTTCCTCTGCAGGCCTGGAACAAGCCACATGTAAAAACAGATGATGAAGTAGTGCCAGCAGTAGGTGTTCCTCTGCAGGCCTGGAACAAGCCACATGTAAAAACAGATGATGAAGTAGTGCCAGCAGTAGGTGTTCCTCTGCAGGCCTGGAACAAGCCACATGTAAAAACTGATGATGAAGTAGTGCCAGCAGTAGGTGTTCCTCTGCAGGCCTGGAACAAGCCACATGTAAAAACTGATGATGAAGTAGTGCCAGCAGTAGGTGTTCCTCTGCAGGCCTGGAACAAGCCACATGTAAAAACAGATGATGAAGTAGTGCCAGCAGTAGGTGTTCCTCTGCAGGCCTGGAACAGGTCCATATGTTAAGCAGGTCTATGAAACAAAACATTTCTAATTTTATTTACCAGGATGGTGAGATGCTAGCAAAATACATCTTTCTCCAACCAGCCTATGGAATAAAAACAAGAAGAATAAAATGTAAACTGAAAGTAAAGAACACACTAAGTGTCAAGGAATACTGACTATGACAAGCAAAACAGAAACACACACACACACACACACACACACACACACACACTCACACACACAGGTTACACAAACACACACCAACATGCAAGCAAACCACATGGACAAGGAAAGTAAGTGATGTGTTATATCATTCAAAGTTGTTCAGTGAGTACACATGCTAGCACACATGTTATACAAAGATGTTCAGTGAGTACACATGCTAGCACACATGTTATACAAAGATGTTCAGTGAGTACACATGCTAACACACATGAACCTATTATACAAAGATGTTCAGTGAGTACACATGCTAACACACATGTTATACAAAGATGTTCAGTGAGTACACATGCTAACACACAAGGACATGGAAAGCAAGTGATGTGTTGTTATTATACAAAGATATTCAGTGAGTACACATGCAAACACACATGTTATACAAAGATGTTCAGTGAGTACACATGTTAACACACATGAACATGGGAAGCAAGTGATGTGTTGTATTATACAAAGATATTCAGTTAGTACACATGCTAACACACATGTTGTACAAAGATGTTCAGTGAGTACACATGCTAACACACAAGGACATGGAAAGCAAGTGATGTGTTATATACACATATGTTCAATGAGTACACATGCTAGCAGTAGCACACATGGACATGGAAACCAAGTGATGTGTTATACAAAGATATCCAGTGAGAACACATGCTACATTGCTAGTACACAAGGGCATGGAAAGCAAGTAATGTGTTATATTACACACAAAGATGTTCAGTGAGTACACATGCTAGCACACAATGACATGGAAAGCAAGTGATGTGTTATATCACAGATGTTCAGTGAGTACACATGCTAGCACACAATGACATGGAACGCAAGTGATGTGTTATATCACAGATGTTCAGTGAGTACACATGCTAGCACACAATGACATGGAAAGCAAGTGATGTGTTATATCACAGATGTTCAGTGAGTACACATGCTAGCACACAATGACATGGAAAGCAAGTGATGTGTTATATCACAGATGTTCAGTGAGTACACATGCTAGCACACAATGACATGGAACGCAAGTGATGTGTTATATCACAGATGTTCAGTGAGTACACATGCTAGCACACAATGACATGGAACGCAAGTGATGTGTTATATCACAGATGTTCAGTGAGTACACATGCTAGCACACACGGACATGGGAAGCAACTGATGTGTTATATCACAGATGTTCAGTGAGTACACATGCTAGCACACATGGACATGGAACGCAAGTGATGTGTTATATCACAGATGTTCACAGTTCAGTGAGTACACATGCTAGCACACAAGGACATGGAAAACAAGCAATGTGTTCTATTATAATTTATATACAAAGATGCTCAGTGAGTACACATGCTAGCATGTGAAAATGAAGGAACAGGCTGAACTGACTGGATGAAGGAGGAGTGGTGGGGGGTGGGGGGGGGATGTTAAGGAGTTCAGGATGAAGCTTTTTTCACCCAGTGCATATAGATCTCCAATTTGCCTTGTATGGTATATATATCATTACACTACTTTTCTTTTCCTTTTAGTTTGACATTGTATCATTTAGTTTGGTCAAATATACTCTAATTTCTATTCCCTGTCCTATGATGCTAAGAGGGTGGCTTCACTCTATGTCTGAAATTCTAGTGGGTGTTCTCTTTATCTTCATCCACCAAACATTCAACATACAACTCAAACAGTCAACTTGCTGATTCACTGATTGATCTGCTGCATGTCAACAGAGGTCAAGTGGAAAAAGTAATTCATGTCAGGAAAGGGAGAGACTTTGACAGATGAGAATGACCAGTCTGTCACATGGCATCACCACTCAACATGGGATTTATCAGCAGGCTTGTGGTTTTGGGTTTTGGGTTGTTGTTGTTTTTTTTGGGGGGGGGTTTGTTTTTTTTTCACCGTAAGGTTAGCTGATCTGGAAATGCTCAAGGGAAATGTGCACATCCTCACTGGTTGAAAACGAAGAATTAATCATTTTCTTGAAAATCACAATATATGATCATGATCAAAGGAGATCTTTGACTGTACAACAATATTGTTCACCAAAATATTTCCTGTGCACATGTAAATTAGAAAGAAAAAAAAACATCCTGATTTCCAAATATTCCCACAAGCACTACAAGCACAAAAAACAAACAAACACAAAAAAACCAAACAAAAACAGTTGGTAATAGTACTAATACATATTTTACAAAAAGTAGGCTTTGGGGGGAAATGGTGCATGTGCAAGAAAACATCTGATAATGACAGGCGCAGATTACATTAGCTGCATACACAGCACTGCCGACAATTCGGCATCATACCATAAAGCCCAAGTAGTCTTTACATACTCCCCCCCCCCCCCACCCACCCCCAACACTGCAGAAAAAATCACATACATCGATCGAAATGCCACTCTCATGGGCGGTTATAAATGTATCTGTTAGGCTAAGTACATCGCTGTCGCCAAGATTATGGCATTATCGCGACGGGTGGGGGTGTGCGCAGCTTAGCAGGTTCACTGTTAAGTCGATACCATAAAGCAGGAAATTACGTACCGATTATTCAATGAAACTGAACACCAAACAGCTGCGAGCCTTCTTGCAACAAATCACATCAAATAAAACCCCTCCGTCCATTTGTGACACACATTGCTTTTCGCCTTGTCCCATTACCGCCTCTTCGACAGAAAAGACGCGCGTTGTCTTTCTTCGTCGCTCCAATCTGTCAGAGTTCTCTTTCGTGCAAAGAGGAGTTGTAAACCTCTGGCAATCTGCCTCTCGGACTGTGATGTTTCAGTCTCAAATGAACACACATTAATCGCAGTACATTGTTATTATTTATTCCCACCAAGCGACTCTCGTAACCTCTCGTAAATAATCAAGGGAAATAACCCAACACCCTCCCTTTTAAGTTGTTATTTACCAAAAAAGAAAATAAAAGTGTCAAAATTTGTCCGTTTAAATGAACGATAAATGTCACTTCAGTTTGTTTAATGGAGAAAAAAAAATGTTGCAATTAAAAAATCAAACGAAAGAGGAAAGAAAAAAAATTCATTTATTATATCTTTGTTTTGTTGTCATTTGTTGTTTTTGACTCACTTGTGTAAACAAAGTGAGTCTATGTTTTAACCCGGTGTTCGGTTGTCTGTGTGTGTGTGTGTGTGTGTGTGTGGTAAACTTTAACATTGACATTTTCTCTGCAAATACTTTGTCAGTTGACTCAAATTAGGCATAAAAATAGGAAAAATTCAGTTCTTTCCAGTCATCTTGTTTAAAACAATATTGCACCTCTGGGATGGGCACACTCACACACACAAAAATGCAGCCTAATTATATGCAAACTGCATTTACTGTTATATTTATATTTTTTGTATTCTCTAAACTTGGCACTTTGATCTGATATTCGACCCAACAACAAGAGCAGTCATTATTATCATTTTTTGTTCAAACAGGAACTTCTTTTGCTAAGCATGGAAGTTTTATTTATTTTGCAAACGTTTTGGTGCAGATAGTAAAAAAGGGGAAATTACTCTGTAATTAATGCTAGGGGACTTAATTTGCTTTAAACTGATCTTTCTCATCTTAAACATTACATTTTGAAATTATACTCAATACATAAAAAGCTTGGATTTTTAAAAAGTGTATCACAAGTGAGTCTTGAAGGCCTTGCTTCTCTTGTTGTTTTGTTTTTTGTCCTTGAATTTGAAGGGGTCTTGATACATGATGACTGAAATGAACAGAGTTCACAGGTCCAGTCGATTTGGAGTTTTGCGGAATCTTCTGGGACGTTCAGCCAAGGCAGGAGTGGGTCTCAGGAAAACTGCAGCACTCTTGGAAGATGTGCCTAGGTCTGGAGTTTCGAGCATCTGGATCTGGATCTGGTAGTGTACGTCGCAGACGCCACTTCTGGCGATATAGACGCGACCGAACTAGAAGGGCGCATGTACCTAGTAGAAAAATAAAGAAGTGTTAAAAGACCTAAGAAAAACTGTCTACCATGGGTTATGACCATCAAAACCCCCTAGTGGTTCGGCCGGAAGGGTCCAGGCCCCACTTCCATAAGCAAGACCTTAAAAAAATAATAAAATAAAATTTTTAGTGGTTGCTGGTCACAGGCTCAGATGGTGATCTGACTGAGCCTGCAGTGACAGTGGACTCACTCAGCTGGTTCCACTCCATGGCAGTCCTACTGCGGAGTCTCTGTCTTCAGCACTTCCATCATGAATGCATCTTCTGCTTTGACTGGACTTCTTCCACTTTGTGAGACAGCGTTGGCTGTGTTAAATCCAGACGTGTTTTGAGCCTCCGTTTTATTAAGAGTTCTGCAGGAGGTACATCAGTAGTTGAGTGAGGTATGATGTGCTGCTCAAGGAGAAAAGTGGCCAACTTCTGCTGCACGGTGAGTTTGGGAGACATCTTCATGGCCGACTTGAATGTTTGAACAGCTCTCTCTGCCAGGCCATTGGAAGCTGGGTGGTAAGGTGAGACTAGCACATGGCGAATTCCTAGGAACTGAGTGAAGGTTTTGAACTCGGTTCAAATGAACGTGGGTCCATTGTCAGAGACGATGGTATCTGGTAATCCATGTGTGGCGAAGAGTTCTCTTAGGCAGCAAATAGTCCTTTCTGCTGTGATTTTGGTCATCATCTATATCTCCATCCATTCAGAGTGGGAATCAACAACCACAAGAAACATGTGTCCCATGAAGGGTCGGGCAAAGTCCACATGAAGCCTTGACCATGGTTTTTTCAGACCACTCCCATGGATGAAGTGGAGCTTTCTCAGGCGTGTGACGAACTAGCTGGCAGGTTTCACATAGTGTGACAGTGGCTTCTATGTCACTATCAAGTCCTGGCCACCACACGTAGGAGTGGGCAAGACACTTCATCTTGCAGACACCTGGATGACAAGAGTGAAGTTCTTCCAGCATCACTGTCCTACAAGCCAGAGGTACAACAACCCTGTTCCTTAAAAGAAGACAGCCACTTTGAACACACAGTTCTGTTTCATGGGTCCTGTACAATTTCAGTTCTGACTGCCATTTCTTGGAAGTTCAGCTGGCCAGCCGACTAAAGTTATTTCTTGACATGTGATAGAACATGAACAGGGTCACGATCAGTCTCTGCTTGGATAACTGTAGAAGTGACTGGGGTCATCGAAAGTTGATCCATTAGGAAAATGTATTCTTCTGGAGTCTCAGACTCAGCACTGGTGGTTGGTATGGGCAACCTGCTGAGAGCATCAGCATGTGACATGGTGGATCCTGACTTGTAGCAGATTGTGTATGTATATGTTGACAGTTGCAATGCCCATCTTTGAATTCTGGTAGAGATCTCTGTTGGAATGGGTTTATGTTCATTGAACAATGTCACCAAGGGCTTGTGATCAGTGTATAACCAGAAATGGTGGCCAAAGAGATAGTCACGAAATTTCTTCACTCCAAAGGCGACTAAAAGAGCTTCTATCTCAATGTTGGAGTAATTCCGTTCAGCTTTGTTCAGTTACCTGGAAGCGTAGGCAATGGGGCGTTCTGAGCCATCAGTAAACTTGTGGGCTAGAACTGCTCCTAGGCCCACCGTGGAAGCATCACAGGATAAGGTTACATCCGTGTCTGGATTGAAGTGAACCAGAAGGTCGGCTGACAGAAGCATTTCCTTCACCGTTTTGAAAGTTTGGTCCTGCTGAATTTCACATCTGAAAACAACACCTTTGCGAAGAAGATTGTTCAGTGGAAATAACACTGTAGACAACCGAGGCAAAAACTTCCCATAGAAGTTAATGAGACCAAGGAATGACTTCAGCTCAGGTGCGTTTTGGGGAGTTTGGACATCCTGAACAGCCTTCATTTTCTCAGGTGTGGGCTGGACTCCTTCGGCGTTGATCCGGTGACCTAGGTATGTGACTTCTGGTAGCATGAATTCACATTTCTCCTTCTTCAACTGGAAACCTTCAGCTTCAAGTCTGCAAAATACTTCCCGCAGGTGGAGAGGGTGGTCTACATCAGTGCTGCCAGTGACCAGGATATCATCTGGAAACACTGCAACCTGTGGAATGTCCTGCAACAAGCATGTCCATAGTTCGCTGGAAGATGGCTGGTGCAGCTGAGACTCCAAAGGGCAAACGTGTGTATCTGAAAAGGCCCTTCTGTGTATTGATGGTGGTCAGTTCTTTGGATTGTTCCGCACGTGGTAACTGTTGGTGATGGAGTCTCCCGTCGGACCAACGGATGAGTAGGCCACCCCGACCCCAACACACACACACACACACACACACACACACACACACAGAGAGAGAGGACAAAGAAAACGTTGAAATGTCCACCAGCAGTACAACTTCTTTGAGGAAATTTATTTGTTCAAACACAGCAAAGCGGGAAGCTGAGGTCAAGCCATTGAAGCCTTCTGTGATTCAGACCACGAAGCAGGACTGAACAAACATTTCGTGATTCATTTCAGCAGACGTGCCACGTGACCAAAAGAAACGTTCCTTCTGTCATCAGACGTGACACGTGACCAAAAGAAACGTTCCTTCTGTCATCAGACGTGACACGTGACCAAAAGAAACGTTCCTTCTGTCATCAGACGTCATACATGACCCAAAGAAACGTTTTGTTTGTCATCAGACGTGACACGTGACCCAAAGAAACGTTCCGTTTGTCATCAGACGTCATACATGACCCAAAGAAACGTTCCTTCTATCATCAGACGTCATTCATGACCCAAAGAAACGTTCTTTTTGTCACCAGACGTCATACATGACCCAAAGAAACGTTCTTTTTGTCACCAGACGTAATTCAGGACGAAAAGAAAGGCGGCAGCTGTGTACGGCTAGCCTGTTATCAGCGGCATTTCACAGATGACTCTGGCCAGCAAGTTGTGGCACTTGGCGTTTTCCCACAGGCCTGTGGAGCCCTTCAGCACTGCGCATGAGCCACGGACAAGTTTCTCGTGTCCGTTTTTGTCGTCCCAGGGAGAGAAGGAAGCTGTCAGCTCGCCGCTTCTCCAAGCGAAGGCGTCATAGCGAGGGGTGTATCGCAAACCTGTTGGTGATCAGAAATACAACAGGTAAATGAATAAATAAAGAATTAATTGAATAACCATATACATCAATGAAAGATTGGACATATATAAACAATTAATTATATGCAGAAGAGAAAGAGAGAGCGGGGGGTGGGGGGGAGTCAGAGAGAGAGCGGGACAGAGAAAGAGAGGGCAGAGACAGAGGGGGGCGGAGAGAGAAAGAGAGGGAGAGAGGAAGAGGGACAGAGAGGGAGAGGGACAGAGAAAGAGAGAGACAGAGAGAGAAACAAAGGCAGAGAAACAGAGACAGAAACAGACATTTAGAGAGAAACACAGACAGAGAAAGAGAGGGACAGACAGAGAGAAAGAGAGAGAGTGAGGGGGGAACAGAGGGACAGAGAGAGAGAGAGAAAGAGAGAGGGGGACAGAGAAAGAGAGAGAGTGGGGGGGGGGGGGCAGAGAAAGAGAGGGAAATAGAGAGATGGACAGAGAAAGAGAAGGGGGACAGAGAGAAAGAGAGGGGGGACATAGAGGGGGGACGGAGAGAAAGAGAGGGGGGACGGAGAGAAAGAGAGGGGGGACACAGAGGGGGGACGGAGAGAAAGAGAGGGGGGACACAGAGGGGGGACGGAGAGAAAGAGAGGGGGGACATAGAGGGGGGACGGAGAGAAAGAGAGGGGGGACATAGAGGGGGGACATAGAGAGAGGTGGGACATAGAGAAAGAGAGGGGGACAGAGAGAGAAAGGGGGGGACAGAGAGAGAGAGTGGGGACAATGAGAGAGAGAGAAAGTGGGGGACAGAGAGAGATAGAAGAGGGACAGATGGAGAGAGGGGGGGGGAACCAAGAGAGAGAGGGGGGACAGAGAGAGAGGGTGGGGGACAGAGAGAGATTTGGGGGGGGGGGACACAGAGGGGGGACAGAGAGGGGGGGGGGCAGAGAAAGTGAGGGACATAGAGAGGGGCAGAGATAGAGGGGGGACAGAGGTAGAAAGAGAGAGGGGTGACAGAGAGAGAGAGAGAGGGAGGGGGGGGGGGGCAGAGAAAAAGAAACAGAGAAAGACAGGGACAGAGAAACAGAGAGAAGGTCAGAGACAGAGTGGGGCAGAGAAAGAGAGGGACAGAGAAAGAGAGGGACAGAGAAACAGAGAGAAGGTCAGAGACAGAGTGGGGCAGAGAAAGAGAGGGACAGAGAAAGAGAGGGACAGAAAGACAGAGAGAGAGAGGGACAGAGGATGGCGGACAGGGCGACAGGGCCAGGTGACTCACCCAGCAGGACATCTGACGACCCAGCCAGACCCTGCAGGAAGCTGTTCTCTGCAGCGGACTCCACTGACACCAGGTGGCTGGCCCCGTCCTCACTGCGTGGGACATCAATCAGTCAATCAGTCAAACAATATGCCTGTCGTTTGGTCACTTTGTCATGACAGCAATCAATCTATCAATCAATTAATCAGTCAGTCAGTCATTTGGTCACTTTGTCATGACAGCAATCAATCAATCATTCATTCATTCAGTCAGTCAGTCATTTGGTCACTTTGTGATGACAGCAATCAATCTATCAATCAATCAATCAATCAATCAGTCAGTCAGTCATTTGGTCACTTTGTCGTGACAGCAATCAATCAATCAATCAGTCAGTCAGTCATTTGGTCACTTTGTCGTGACAGCAATCATTCATTCATTCAGTCAGTCAGTCAGTCAGTCAGTCAATCAGTCAATTAGTAAGTCAGCCAGCCAGTCACTTTGTCGTGACATCAATCAATCAGTTAGCTAGTCAGTCAGTCAGTTTGTCGTGACATCAATCAATCAATTAGCCAGTCAGTCAGTCAGTTTGTCGTGACAGCAATCAATCAATCAATCAGAAGAAGAAGACAGATAGACAGACAGACAGATAGACAGAGACAGACAGACAAGTGGTGGTGTGTTCATCGAGATCGATGATGACCATCGTTGTCATCCAGCTGGGGGATGGGGGGAGGGTGGTGGTGGAGTGGGGGGGAGGATGCTCATGAATCTATCTGTGAATGCGCAGATGGCTGAATAGTCCAATCTGCGCACGAAATATTCGCTGACAGTTGGGGCAGACAAAGACAGGCATACCATTGTCAGGGAGCTTGTTTGTCCGTGACTTTCTGGCCTGCCTCTTCTGAACAGCTGCAGCAGTCCTGTTGGCCTCGCACAACTTGGCGCCTTTGTGCACAGCAGCACGCCATTTGTGACGGTCCACTGCAGATTCCTCCCAGGAGTCAGGTTTGATATCAAACGCTTTCAGAGAGACTTTCAGAGCGCTTCTTCTGACCTCCGTGTGATCTCAGACAGGTAGACAGAGACAGACAGACAGAGACACAGAGAGAAAAACGAAACCCCAAGCACTGACGTTTCACAGCGACTGGCACCAGAGCTGTAGTCATTGACCTCCTCTCCCAGATCCAGGTAGCACGACTGGCCCTCCCTCATCCAGCCTGCACACACACACACACACACACACACACACACACACACACACACACACTCAGACACACACACACACACACACACACACACACTCAGACGGTAAATTGTGTCCTTCACTCTGTGGCAGGTGACAAACTGATATAACTGCAATGTGTATGCTTCCAACCTCAACACACAGGTGACTATGCAGCGTTGTGTAAGCATACATTTGTTTATTTTCAAGTCGTTTAAATCATGTCAGAATCTGATGAATGTTGTTCTTAATTTGTTGATGGTTTTTATTCGTAAATACTGCTCTTGCTGTAGAAGTGATAAAAAACCAAAAACAAACAAACAAACAAAAAAAACCCACAACAACAACAACGAAAATAAAACTGATGGCTTGTATTTCTGTTAAATACCCATGCTTTCATTCTAAGCGTAAACATCAGCCACAACATTCTCTCGCTTCTAGCAACCCCATTAATCGATGCATTGGAGGATCTGTATCTATCTTGTCTACTAAAGTTTTTCCAGTGAGTGTTTTCTGCTTTCGTTTCGAAAAAAACAAATTGGTACTGCATTAATCAGAATCGTCGTTGCGGTAAACATTGTAAAGATTTCTTCTCGTAGAAACAAGGCTAGAAAGGCTGCTATCTATAAAGAGTGGCTGTGTATCCACCTTCACACCATACGCTAACGTGTTCGATATTCTGAACTTTACATTCTGAAGTGGATAAGTGGAGTGGGGGCGGGGGTGGGGGTGGAGAGTGTGTGTGAGGAAAAAGAAAACAAAGTTGACGCGTACAAACCTGTAAAGCAATCCTGCATGTTGTCTGTTGATTCTGAAAACACACACACACACACACACACGCACGCACGCACGCACACGCGCGCACAAACACACACCACAACACACACACACACACACTCTCTCTCTCTCTCTCTCTCACACACACACACACACAACACACACACACACACGACAAACAGATATATATATATATATATATATATATATATATATATATATATATATATATATATATATATATCAAGAAATCAACTGAAACAACCAACTATTATATAAATAAGAAATCCAAAGTAGCTCCCCTCTGCCCCTCCCTCCCCCTACCTCTTCCCATCTTCAGCTCCACCAGCTGTCTGTCTGTATGTGTTTATCATCAGCTGTCTGTCAGCATGTGTTTATTATCAGCTGTCTGTCTGTATGTGTTTATCATCAGCTGTCTGTATGTGTTTATCATCAGCTGTCTGTCAACATGTGTTTATCATCAGCTGTCTGTCTGTATGTGTTTATCATCAGCTGTCTGTATGTGTTTATCATCAGCTGTCTGTCAACATGTGTTTATCATCAGCTGTCTGTCTGTATGTGTTTATCATCAGCTGCCTGTCAGCATGTGTTTATCATCAGCTGTCTGTCTGTATGTGTTTATCATCAGCTGTCTGTATGTGTTTATCATCAGCTGTCTGTCAACATGTGTTTATCATCAGCTGTCTGTCTGTATGTGTTTATCATCAGCTGCCTGTCAGCATGTGTTTATTATCAGCTGTCTGTCTGTATGTGTTTATCATCAGCTGTCTGTCTGTATGTGTTTATCATCAGCTGTCTGTATGTGTTTATCATCAGCTGTCTGTCTGTATGTGTTTATCATCAGCTGTCTGTCTGTATGTGTTTATCATCAGCTGTCTGTCAGCATGTGTTTATTATCAGCTGTCTGTCTGTATGTGTTTATCATCAGCTGTCTGTCTGTATGTGTTTATCATCAGCTGTCTGTCAGCATGTGTTTATTATCAGCTGTCTGTCTGTATGTGTTTATCATCAGCTGTCTGTCAGCATGTGTTTATTATCAGCTGTCTGTCTGTATGTGTTTATCATCAGCTGTCTGTCAGCATGTGTTTATTATCAGCTGTCTGTCTGTATGTGTTTATCATCAGCTGTCTGTCTGTATGTGTTTATCATCAGCTGTCTGTCTGTATGTGTTTATTATCAGCTGTCTGCCAACATGTGTTTATTATCAGCTGTCTGCCAACATGTGTTTATCATCAGCTGTCTGTCAACATGTGTTTATTATCAGCTGTCTGTCAACATGTGTTTATCATCAGCTGTCTGTCAACATGTGTTTATTATCAGCTGTCTGTCAACATGTGTTTATCATCAGCTGTCTGTCAACATGTGTTTATCATCAGCTGTCTGTATGTGTTTAATGTCAGCTGTCTGTCAACATGTGTTTATCATCAGCTGTCTGTATGTGTTTATTATCAGCTGTCTGTATGTGTTTATTATCAGCTGTCTGTCAACATGTGTTTATTATCAGCTGTCTGTCAGCATGTGTTTCTCATCAGCTGTCTGTATGTGTTTATTATCAGCTGTCTGTCAACATGTGTTTATTATCAGCTGTCTGTCAGCATGTGTTTATTATCAGCTGTCTGTC
>NC_134885.1:44553543-44568543 GCF_041734735.1 Babylonia areolata | reverse complement strand
ACATAGATACACACATAGATACATACATAGATACACACATAGATACATACATAGACACACACATAGATACATACATAGACACACACATAGATACACACATAGATACATACATAGACACACACATAGATACACACATAGATACATACATAGACACACACATAGATACACACATAGATACATACATAGACACACACATAGATACACACATAGATACATACATAGACACACACATAGATACACACATAGATACATACATAGATACATACATAGACACATACATAGACACACTTAGGTCGTTAAACTCCAACAAGGACATAGACACACACATAGATATATACATCACAGGCAGATAGACAGACATACAGACAGACAGACAGAAAGACATGCACACATTTTCACAGACAGAATGACGGAAAGACACAGACGGGCAGATGGACAGACATGCTGACAGACAAAAAGACAGACGGGCAGAAGGACATACAGACAGAAGGACGGACAGACAGAAAGGCAGGCAGACAGAAAGACAGGCAGACAGACAGACAGACGAAGAGAAGGACAGACAGACAGAAAGCGGGCGACAGACAGAAGGACAGACAGACAGACAGAAAGCGGGCGACAGACAGACATACCCAAGGCAGGGAGAGACAAGGGCAGGTCACACAGAGGATGAGCAGTGGTAGTGCTGCCTGTTTGCAGCCACTTGTACTTTTCCTTTCCAGAGAGGTCTGCAACATACACACACACATACAGATATACAGACAGACATACATCATCAGAGAGGACTTCAATGATTGTTGTTTTGTTTTGTTTTCTCTTGTCCTAAAATACAATATTACCTCTCACACACGCGCACGTGCCAGCCAATAGAACCCGAAATAACTTCATGGGTGCAGTTAGAATAAATCATGTACATCTGGGAGCAATGTATGTAGTTCATGTCAGGACAACCCAAGGTCCTGTTGTGTTTCTAACGGCGGCCTTTGTCTTACGAACGGAAGTCGTTATTGATATCTAACAGGATGAAACTGTGATCATTGCCAAACTGAGAGAGACAGACAGAGAGAGAGAGAGAGAGAGAGAGAGAGAGGTATCGACACTGACACTGACATCAAAGCCTTCGAGACATGGGGGGTAACACATTTCCCTTGACATTTATTCTTAACAAATCAAAATAGCATCCTAACATGTGTTTACGTATTAACTGATAATAGAATTATACCACAGGATTATATTATAAGGGTACAGCCTTGTCCCAAACCTAACAGGGCACCCACTGAACTATCTTCATCACCCACTGCACTATCTTCATCACCCACTACACTATCTTCATCACCCACTGCACTATCTTCATCACCCACTGCACTATCTTCATCGCCCACTGCACTATCTTCATCACCCACTGCACTATCTTCATCACCCACTACACTATCTTCATCACCCACTGCACTATCTTCATCACCCACTGTACTATCTTCATCACCCACTGCACTATCTTCATCACCCACTGCACTATCTTCATCACCCACTGCACCATCTTCATCACCCACTGCATCATCTTCATCATCATGGAAGTATAGAAAACACAACGGTCCAAAATGGTGGTGAAAAAAAAAAGAAAAAGGAAAAAAGGAAAAAGAAAAAGGAAAAAAGGAACAAGAAAACCAAGAGTGCGACTGACAGACGAAGTGTTTGCGGGAGTCCTGTCCATGGTTCTGCCTCCAGGAGGTGAAGCCCAATGGGGTGCCGTCTCTCTGTTCCCAGTGGGATGGGCGCCGGGCCTGGTTCAAACCTGTCCATACCATGTCTCTGATGTTGGGGTGGTGCTCTCTCAGGTAGGCCTCCACGGCTTCCTGTGTGACACGTATGTTCAGGTCAGTGCTTGCTGCTAGTGTGGGTCATGTGTGTGTGTGTGTGTGTGTGTGTGTGTGTGTGTGTGTGTATCTTCAGTTTAACGTCTATTCACTATAAGTGTTTTTAGACGGTGTGTGTGTGTGTGTGTGTGTGTGTGTGTGTGTGTGTGTGTGTGTGTGTGTGTGTGTTGGTGTATGCAATCATTATTGTTGTTAGCATTAATATCAGTATAAATATTATCAATATTACTACTAGTAGTATAGTAGTAGTACTAGTGGTAGTAGCAGCATCGTTACTGCTATTGTAGTTATTGTTACTATCATCATCATCATCATCATCATCATCATCACCAACACCACCACCATCACCACTACCCCTACCAACAACCGCACCCACCACACCACACACCTCCCACCCCAACCCTAGCCCTCTGTACCCCCTCCCTACCCCCTTCCCTCCTCCAACCCCTATCACACACCCTCTCTCCCCCTCCCTACACCCCACTCCAACCCCTATCACACACCCTCTCTCCCCCTCCCTACATCCTACTCCAACCCCTAACACACACCCTCTCTCCCCCTCCCTACACCCCACTCCAACCCCTAACACCATCTCTCCCCCCTCCCTACACCCCACTCCAACCCCTAACACCCTCTCTCCCCCTCCCTACACCCCACTCCAACCCCTAACACCCTCTCTCCCCCTCCCTACACCCCACTCCAACCCCTAACACACACCCTCTCTCCCCCTCCCTACACCCCACTCCAACCCCTAACACCCTCTCTCCCCCTCCCTACACCCCACTCCAACCCCTCACACCATCTCTCCCCCTCCCTACACCCCACTCCAACCCCTCACACCATCTCTCCCCCTCCCTACACCCCACTCCAACCCCTAACACACACCCTCTCTCCCCCTCCCTACACCCCACTCCAACCCCTAATACACACCCTCTCTCCCCCTCCCTACACCCCACTCCAACCCCTAACACCCTCTCTCCCCCTCCCTACACCCCACTCCAACCCCTAACACACACCCTCTCTCCCCCTCCCTACACCCCACTCCAACCCCTCACACCCTCTCTCCCCCTCCCTACACCCCACTCCAACCCCTAACACACACCCTCTCTCCCCCTCCCTACACCCCACTCCAACCCCTCACACCCTCTCTCCCCCTCCCTACACCCCACTCCAACCCCTAACACACACCATCTCTCCCCCTCCCTACACCCCACTCCAACCCCTAACACCCTCTCTCCCCCTCCCTACACCCCACTCCAACCCCTAACACACACCCTCTCTCCCCCTCCCTACACCCCATTACAACCCCTAACTCACACCCTCTCTCCCCCTCCCTACACCCCACTCCAACCCCTCACACCCTCTCTCCCCCTCCCTACACCCCACTCCAACCCCTAACACACACCCTCTCTCCCCCTCCCTACACCCCACTCCAACCCCTAACACCCTCTCTCCCCATCCCTACACCCCACTCCAACCCCTAACACACACCATCTCTCCCCCTCCCTACACCCCACTCCAACCCCTAACACCCTCTCTCCCCCTCCCTACACCCCACTCCAACCCCTAACACACACCCTCTCTCCCCCTCCCTACACCCCACTCCAACCCCTAACTCACACCCTCTCCCCCCCTCCCTACACCCCACTCCAACCCCTAACACACACCATCTCTCCCCCTCCCTACACCCCACTCTAACCCCTAACACACACCCTCTCTCCCCCTCCCTACACCCCACTCCAACCCCTAACACCCTCTCTCCCCCTCCCTACACCCCACTCCAACCCCTAACTCACACCCTCTCCCCCCCTCCCTACACCCCACTCCAACCCCTAACACACACCATCTCTCCCCCTCCCTACACCCCACTCCAACCCCTAACACACACCATCTCTCCCCCTCCCTACACCCCACTCCAACCCCTAACACACACCATCTCTCCCCCTCCCTACACCCCACTCCAACCCCTAACTCACACCCTCTCCCCCCCTCCCTACACCCCACTCCAACCCCTAACACACACCCTCTCTCCCCCTCCCTACACCCCACTCCAACCCCTCACACCCTCTCTCCCCCTCCCTACACCCCACTCCAACCCCTAACACACACCCTCTCTCCCCCTCCCTACACCCCACTCCAACCCCTAACACCCTCTCTCCTCCTCCCTACACCCCACTCCAACCCCTAACACCCTCTCTCCCCCTCCCTACACCCCACTCCAACCCCTAACACCCTCTCTCCTCCTCCCTACACCCCACTCCAACCCCTAACACCCTCTCTCCCCCTCCCTACACCCCACTCCAACCCCTCACACCCTCTCTCCCCCTCCCTACACCCCACTCCAACCCCTAACACACACCCTCTCCCCCCCTCCCTACACCCCACTCCAACCCCTAACACACCCTCTCCCCCCCTCCCTACACCCCACTCCAACCCCTAACACACACCCTCTCTCCCCCTCCCTACACCCCACTCCAACCCCTAACACACCCTCTCCCCCCCTCCCTACACCCCACTCCAACCCCTAACACACACCCTCTCTCCCCCTCCCTACACCCCACTCCAACCCCTAACACCATCTCTCCCCCTCCCTACACCCCACTCCAACCCCTATCACACACCCTCTCTCCCCCTCCCTACACCCCACTCCAACCCCTAACTCACACCCTCTCTCCCCCTCCCTACACCCCACTCCAACCCCTAACTCACACCCTCTCTCCCCCTCCCTACACCCCACTCCAACCCCTAACACCATCTCTCCCCCTTCCCTACACCCCACTCCAACGCCTAACACACACCCTCTCCCCCTCTTTACACACTATTCCCACCTTTCCCTACACCCTTACCCCCTCCATACCCCCCACTCCCTCCCCTCGCTGACCTGTTTGTCCTGGGACAGGATGGCGATGAGGTTGCCCCCCAGGCGGATACAGAGCCGCTGGGCCTGTGAGACGGTCAGCTCGTGCAGCTGCAGGTAGAGGCACACCTCCCCGAACCTCACGCCGCGCTGTCCTGGCCCGCACCGCTGTGGGGGCGGCTTTGGGGCCGCTGGGAATGAAGGATCCATCAATGGGTGGGTGGGCCAACCAGTCAGTCAACCAGTCAGTCAATCAATCAGTCAGCCAGCATCAATGAATGGGTGAATGAGTCAGCCAACCCGTCAGTCAATCAGTCAACCTTTCAGTCTTCTACACAGTAAATCAATCATCAATCTGTCAGTCTGTTACCCCTCCAGTCATTCAACAGACCAGCCAACCGATCAGTCACTTGGTTAATTAATTCCTGAATAAATAATGCTGCCGCTGCTGCCATTGATATGTTGATGATGGCGATGGCGATTATGATACTACTACTACTACTACTACTACTACTACTACTGCCACTACCACGACCACAACTATCACCACTACTACTACTGCTGCTGCTGATGATCCTGCTAATAACGATGATGATAAAGTAGCTATAATGGTTTAGATCTCTGATCATCAGTGACATTTCTGGGTTGGTGAACTGTCCCACACTTCCTGGCCTGGACAGCTATGTCCGTAGTGACGGCAGTGTTGCGGCTGAAGGAGAAGAACAAGCACAACAAGAAGCAGAAACTACGAGTCCAGAAGAGAAACTAAAAAGCCAACACAACGATGGCCTGGAGGTAGTATGTGTGTCTGTGTGGACGTGTGTCTGCATGTTTTACATTTATTTGCTTATTTATCATCTTTGTGTGTGTGTGTGTGTGTGTGTGTGTGTGTGTGTGTGTGTGTGTGTGTGCGCGCGCGTGCGCCTAGAGCTGACTTAATCACACCACACCGCGACGTTTGCGTTTTGCAAGTCGAATGTCTTGTGTGTGCCATGGGGCGGAAGGTCTGTCAGGGAGCATGCGGCTAGTGGGTGGTGTATGTTCATCCAGCAGTTGAGAGAGAACAGTGTTGTGATGTGTAGAGACGTCGGTGCGGGAAGACATTTTGGAAAGGCGTTCGGCAGTTTGAGAAGAAAAAGTGTTAATGTTGATGGTTTTCAGGTTGCGACGAGTAACGGATTTTTTGGTTCTGGTAGGTTTTGAAATATTAAGCGAGAATATGACAGCAGAATGGTCGGAAGAAAGTTCGTCAGTTACAGTCACTGACGCAGTCATGACATAAGAGTCACGTGTGATGAGCCAGTCCAACGTATGGCCAGATCTGTGTGTTGGTTCTGTAACGAGCTGAGAGAGAGAATGAGTGGACAGAGATAGACACAGGCGTTTGACATCAGTGGAAGTTTGGTTGTCGAAATGAAAATTGAAATCTCCGAGGATGATAAGTTTGCCAGAACGAAGGTTGTAGTAATCAAGTAACGTTCGGAACTCATAGTGAAACAGAAAACGTTAGGTTATTTTTACGACTAGGAGGAGGACGATAGAGACAACAGAAGATGACTGAGTGACTGGGGACATCGAAAGTGACTTCGAGCATTTCAAAAGTATCATGTGGAAAGGCGTGGTTATTGGAGAAGGAAAGGGAAGACTCCAAGATGTCTCTATAGACGATGGCGATGCCACCTCCACGAGACGGGTCAGTTGTTTAAGTTAGGGTTCGTGACCTTGTGACTTTAACCAGCTTTCGGTAAGAAATACGATTTCAAAGTTATTTTCAAAAATATAATCAGAAATATAGTCAGTCTTTTGATCAGAGCAGACAGATTGAGCATTGAACAGACAGGCATGAAAGAGATCAGAGGTAAGGAGAGAGGAATCTAATGGTGAAGCAGGTGAGTCAGGCAGACAGACAGTGGAAGAAGAAGATGGTGACTGAGCAGTGGAGGACAACGGGAAGGAAGAAAAAGGTCCGGGAGTTGAGACAGGTGTGGCAGGAGTAGGAAGCGGAGCAGAGGCTGTCACTGGCACGGGGGATACATTGCAGTTCGGAATATTGTCATCAGAGGGGACAATGTCACGGGAAGTAAAAATGTTAGCAGGAACACGTGTGTTGAGGTTGGAAGCAGCACAAACAGCGCCGCATGAAGTGGGTGTGTCGACACACACAGATAGAACATGAGGAGGACTGTCGGCAGTGCTGACGTGCTACACAGCGGGAGCAACGTCACAGGAGATGCCGGACACGCCAAACAGGTCAGATGTGACGTTGTCAGTGACAGTCACGGCACCGGCAGGGCTGACATAGTAACAGGGCGATCAGTGCAGGGGACAGAGCCCCGCAAACGGCGAATCTGAGCGCACTGGTTCAAATCCCGGAAAAATTGTCAGTATTTTCTCCCCCTCCACTACACCTTGTGTGGTGGTCTGGACGCTAGTCATTTGGATGAGACGATAAACCAAGGTCCCGAACGCAGCATGCACTTAGCGCACGTAAAAGAACCCACGGCAATAAAAGGGTTGTTCCTGGCAAATTTCTGTAGAAAAATGCACTCCTATAGGAAATCAAATAATAAAAATGCAGGTAATAAATAAAGAGAAAAAAAATAAAAACACAAAAAAACATGGGTGGTGCTTTCAGTGCAGCGACACACAGAGAAATCTGTTGTGACAAAAAGGTGAAAAATATGCAATACAATACAATACAATGCAATACAATACAATACAATACAATGCAATACAATACAATACAAATACAATACAATGCAATGCAATGCAATACAATACAATACAATACAAATACAATACAATGCAATGCAATACAATACAATGTAATGCAATACAATACAAATACAATACAAATACAATACAATACAATGCAATACAATACAATACAAATACAATGCAATACAATACAATGTAATGCAATACAATACAATGCAATGCAATGTAATGCAATGTAATGTAATGCAGTGTAATACAAACAATACAATACAATGTTATGCAATGCAATGCAATACAATGTGATACAAGACAAGACACGACAAGACAGCACACACAGTGGTGGCCAGACTCACAGAGTCCCGTGGTGTAGACCTCCAGCCTCAGCTTGTCCCCGCAGGTCTCCGACGGTTGTCCCATGCAGCTGACCGCGCACTGACTTTGACTGACAGGTCCGTACAGCCCGAACCAGTCCCCGCACGTGCATCGCTTGCCCACAGTCAGCGCGGCGAAGCGGTAGGCACGGTAGTAACATCTGGCAGTCACGTGACGGTGTGAGGGACTTGTCTTGTTTTCATTGTTGTTGTTGTTGTTGTTGTTGTTGAGCTGAGTGACTTTATTATTTATTTTGGACTGACTTGTGTAAACAGTCTATGTTTGAACCCGCTGTTTGGTTTGGTATGTGTTAGTTCTTTTGCTTAACGTCTGTCCACATTTGTCATTTCAGACGAAAATCCATTATCTCCTCCACCCCACCCATGCCTTAAATCATCTTTTGCTGTTCCTCTCCCCACAAACACACCACACCACACCACACCACACCACAACACAACACACCACACCACAACACACCACAACCCAACCCAAAACAACACACCACACCACAACACACCACAACCCAACCAAACCCAAAACAATACACCACACCACAACACACCACGACACAACACACCACAACACACCACACCACAACACACCACACCACAACACACCACAACCCAACCAAACCCAAAACAATACACCACACCACAACACACCACAACACAACACACCACACACACCACACCACAACACACCACACCACAACACACCACACCACAACACACCACAACCCAATCAAACCCAAAACAACACACCACGCCACAACACACCACAACCCAATCAAACCCAAAACAACACACCACACCACAACACACCACAACCCAACCAAACCCAAAACAATACACCACACCACAACACACCACAACACACCACACCACAACACACCACAACCCAATCAAACCCAAAACAACACACCACACCACAACACACCACACCACAAACACACCACAACCCAATCAAACCCAAAACAACACACCACACCACAAACACACCACAACCCAATCAAACCCAAAACAACACACCACACCACAACACACCACACCACAAACACACCACAACCCAATCAAACCCAAAACAACACACCACACCACAACACACCACACCACAAACACACCACAACCCAATCAAACCCAAAACAACACACCACACCACAAACACACCACAACCCAATCAAACCCAAAACAACACACCACACCACAACACACCACACCACAACACACCACAACCCAATCAAACCCAAAACACCACACCACACCAGACCACAAACACACCACACCACACCACATCACACCACACCACACCACACCACAACACAACCCGACACACCACACCACACCACACCACACCACACCACACCACAACCCATCACACCACACCACAACCCAACCCACCACACCACACCACAACCCATCACACCACACCACACCACACCACCACACCACACCACAACCCACCACACCACACCACACCACACCACATCACAACCCAACCCATCACACCACACCGCACCACACCACCACACCACACCACACCACACCACCACACCACACCACAACCCACCACACCACACCACACCACATCACAACCCAACCCATCACACCACACCGGACCACACCACCACACCACACCACACCACACCACACCACATCACAACCCAACCCATCACACCACACCGGACCACACCACCACACCACACCACAACACACCGCACCGGACCACACCACCACACCACAGCACACCAGTGAAGCACAGTGCCCTGACCTGTTCTGACAGAAGGCACGGGTCATGGCCTTGGAGTCCATGGAATAGTCAGTGACATCACTGTTGCTGCCAGACTTGTCTGTGAAGCAGCCACGGAACTCTGGGGTCAGCCGACCTGCAATGGGGGCTGGGGCTGGTCATTGGGTCTACTGGTATCGTCATCATCATCATCATCATGGCGATGGTAATGATAATGATGGTAATGACGCTACTGATAATGATGATAATGATATTGACGGTAATGATAATGATGGCAATGATAATGATGAAGATAATGATGATGATGATGTTCATACTACTACTGCTGCTGGTTCCTACTCGTACTACTACTACTGCTATTGACACAGAATCATGTGCAGAGAGAAGTGAAAAGTGTTTCCATACCAGTTCTTCACAAGCAGGCATAGCTCTGATTTAGAGGAGTGAATGACATAACTTACATAAAACACGCATGTTCTTGATAGCTGGAGAAATTATCAAACCGGGAGGAGTAGGAACACTTGAAAAAGAGCAGGAAAATAACTGTGGCGCTCCACTGTGGTCACGTGCACTCCCGATGCAGTCAGAATTTCACACAGAGAAATATGCTGGCTTGAAGTAATAATAACAATAATGATAATGATGATGATGATGATAGCATTTATTTAGCACACCACACCACACCACAACTCACCACAACCCACCACACCACACCACACCACACCACACCACCAAGTAATGATATTGAAGGTAATGATAATGAAGTAATACAATACGATGCAATACAACACAATATAACACAGTTCAAACACAGTACACTACAACACAATTCAAACACAATGCAATACAACACAATTCAAACACAGTTCAATGAAATACAATTCACAGTACAAGACAACATAATTCAAACAGTACAATATAACACAACTGTTCAACACAACAACAGAAAACAATACACCTGGATGTACCCGGCACAGGTAGGACAGCTGGGCAGGTGATAGTGAAGGGATCCGCCGTCACCAGGTCTCTGATGGGAGCTCCCAAGCCCTGTGTCAAGAACAAATACAGTGTGACCAGTCGGCGTACCTAACTGGTTAGCGGCGTACCTAACTGGTTAGCGGCGTGCGTACCTAACTGGTTAGCGGCGTACCTGACTGGTTAGCGGCGTACCTAACCTGTTAGCGGCGTGCGTACCTAACTGGTTAGCGGCGTACCTAACTGGTTAGCGGCGTACCTAACTGGTTAGCGGCGTACCTGACTGGTTAGCGGCGTACCTGACTGGTTAGCGGCGCGAACATTGAGTACAAAGCTGAAGCCCCTGTGTGCACTCGTCCAGTTTATTTTCTTGATGCACGTGAGTCCTGGACTCTCACAGCACAGCTTCAGAGAAAGATCCAAGCAGTGAAAATGACATGCTTCACAAGACTCCTTAGCATCTCTTTCAAGGGCCACATAAGAAATGAAGAAGTGAGGAAAACCACCAGACAGCACTTTGGTCGGTGTGAGGATGCTGTGAAAACAGTGAACACGGGAAGTGAGATGGTGTGGCCACGTGACAAGATCAACGGGCTCTCCAGACATCCTTCAGGGAACAGTGCTGGGGGAAGGAGATGAGACAGACAGTGAAAGATGTGGACAGACATCATCACTGACATCATCACTGAGTGCACAGACATCATCACTGACATCATCACTGACATCATCACTGAGTGCACAGACATCATCACTGACATCATCACTGACATCATCACTGAGTGGACAGACATCATCACTGAGTGGACAGACATCATCACTGACATCATCACTGAGTGCACAGACATCATCACTGACATCATCACTGAGTGGACAGACATCATCACTGACATCATCACTGAGTGGACAGACATCATCACTGACATCATCACTGAGTGCACAGACATCATCACTGACATCATCACTGACATCATCACTGAGTGGACAGACATCATCACTGACATCATCACTGAGTGGACAGACATCATCACTGACATCATCACTGAGTGGACAGACATCATCACTGACATCATCACTGAGTGGACAGACATCACTGACATCATCACTGAGTGGACAGACATCATCACTGACATCATCACTGAGTGGACAGACATCATCACTGACATCATCACTGACATCATCACTGAGTGGACAGACATCATCACTGACATCATCACTGAGTGCACAGACATCATCACTGACATCATCACTGACATCATCACTGACATCACTGAGTGGACAGACATCATCACTGACATCATCACTGACATCATCACTGAGTGCACAGACATCATCACTGACATCATCACTGACATCATCACTGAGTGCACAGACATCATCACTGACATCATCACTGACATCATCACTAAGTGGACAGACATCATCACTGACATCACTGAGTGGACAGACATCATCACTGACATCATCACTGAGTGGACAGACATCATCACTGACATCACTGAGTGGACAGACATCATCACTGACATCATCACTGAGTGGACAGACATCATCACTGACATCATCACTGAGTGGACAGACATCATCACTGACATCATCACTGAGTGGACAGACATCATCACTTTCATGATATGCCCATGTTTATGTTTTATTGTGTCTTATAAACCTGAAGTTTTTTGACAATGAAATATTCTATTCTATTCTATTCTATTCAGTGATAGTGCCTGACGGCTGGGGAGACGCGGTGAGTTGAAATGAAAAAAACAACAACAACAACAACAAAAAACGATGAGGCTACGAGAGTAGAGTAGAAACTCTCCATTCACAAGGTGCACAACTTTAAGTCAAAGCTGCTAATGCTACTGATTCAGCTGGCACACAGGTAAATGAAATGTACATTGGAACAGTTCCAGATACTGCCACAAAAAGGAAGCTCCGGTCTTGCCCTCAAACACATCATTTGACGTGTGCACACAGCATGTACCCATGCACCTTTAAATACCTGTGTACCAGCTGAATCGGTAGCATTAGCAGCACTGACTTGAAGATGTGCACCTTTCAAGTGGAGAGAGCTACCAAACGTTATTGTTTAATCCATCAGAGTTGTCTTGTTTCGGCCCATGGCCGACTCCTGGCCTGAGGTGTGTGATAGGAGCTCAGGTGGAAAGACTGGGGCCACACTGCCCAGCGTCACCCACTTTCCTCACCAACACTGCAGTGTCTGCATCTCTCAGCCTGCGTGACAGCTGGATGAATCATGAGAGCACTGCCTTATCAAGTCCTCTCAAACATAATGGATGTATCATGAGAGCACTGCCTTATCAAGTCCTCTCAAACTTAATGGATGCATTATGAGCGCACTGAGAGCAGGGCCTTATCAAGTCCTCTCAAACATAATGGATGTATCATGAGAGCACTGCCTTATCAAGTCCTCTCAAACATAATGGATGTATCATGAGAGCACTGAGAGCAGGGCCTTATCAAGTCCTCTCAAACATAATGGATGTATCATGAGAGCACTGAGAGCAGGGCCTTATCAAGTCCTCTCAAACATAATGGATGTATCATGAGAGAACAGCCTTATCAAGTCCTCTCAAACTTAATGGATGTATCATGACAGCACTGACAGCAGGGCCTTATCAAGTCCTCTCAAACATAATGGATGTATCATGACAGCACTGAGAGCAGGGCCTTATCAAGTCCTCTCAAACATAATGGATGTATCATGACAGCACTGACAGCAGGGCCTTATCAAGTCCTCTCAAACATAATGGATGTATCATGACAGCACTGACAGCAGGGCCTTATCAAGTCCTCTCAAACATAATGGATGTATCATGACAGCACTGACAGCAGGGCCTTATCAAGTCCTCTCAAACATAATGGATGTATCATGACAGCACTGACGGCAGGGCCTTATCAAGTCCTCTCAAACATAATGGATGTATCATGAGAGCACTGACAGCAGGGTCTTATCAAGTCCTCTCAAACATAATGGATGTATCATGACAGCACTGACGGCAGGGTCTTATCAAGTCCTCTCAAACATAATGGATGTATCATGACAGCACTGACAGCAGGGCCTTATCAAGTCCTCTCAAACATAATGGATGTATCATGAGAGCACTGAGAGCAGGGCCTTACCAAGTCCTCTCAATCATAATGGATGTATCATGACAGCAGGGCCTTATCAAGTCCTCTCAAACATAATGGATGTATCATGAGAGCACTGACAGCAGGGCCTTACCAAGTCCTCTCAATCATAATGGATGTATCATGACAGCAGGGCCTTATCAAGTCCTCTCAATCATAATGGATGTATCATGAGAGAACAGCCTTATCAAGCCCTCTCAATCATAATGGATGTATCATGAGAGCAGGGCCTTATCAAGTCCTCTCAAACATCATGGATGTATCATGACAGCACTGAGAGCAGGGCCTTATCAAGTCCTCTCAAACATAATGGATGTATCATGACAGCACTGACAGCAGGGCCTTACCAAGTCCTCTCAATCATAATGGATGTATCATGACAGCAGGGCCTTATCAAGTCCTCTCAATCATAATGGATGTATCATGAGAGAACAGCCTTATCAAGCCCTCTCAATCATAATGGATGTATCATGAGAGCAGGGCCTTATCAAGTCCTCTCAAACATCATGGATGTATCATGACAGCACTGAGAGCAGGGCCTTATCAAGTCCTCTCAAACATAATGGATGTATCATGACAGCACTGACAGCAGGGCCTTACCAAGTCCTCTCAAACATAATGGATGTATCATGAGAGAACAGCCTTATCAAGTCCTCTCAAACTTAATGGATGTATCATGACAGCACTGACAGCAGGGCCTTATCAAGTCCTCTCAAACATAATGGATGTATCATGACAGCACTGAGAGCAGGGCCTTATCAAGTCCTCTCAAACATAATGGATGTATCATGACAGCACTGACAGCAGGGCCTTATCAAGTCCTCTCAAACATAATGGATGTATCATGACAGCACTGACAGCAGGGCCTTATCAAGTCCTCTCAAACATAATGGATGTATCATGACAGCACTGACAGCAGGGCCTTATCAAGTCCTCTCAAACATAATGGATGTATCATGACAGCACTGACGGCAGGGCCTTATCAAGTCCTCTCAAACATAATGGATGTATCATGAGAGCACTGACAGCAGGGTCTTATCAAGTCCTCTCAAACATAATGGATGTATCATGACAGCACTGACGGCAGGGTCTTATCAAGTCCTCTCAAACATAATGGATGTATCATGACAGCACTGACAGCAGGGCCTTATCAAGTCCTCTCAAACATAATGGATGTATCATGAGAGCACTGAGAGCAGGGCCTTACCAAGTCCTCTCAATCATAATGGATGTATCATGACAGCAGGGCCTTATCAAGTCCTCTCAAACATAATGGATGTATCATGAGAGCACTGACAGCAGGGCCTTACCAAG
>NC_134885.1:44546043-44548543 GCF_041734735.1 Babylonia areolata | reverse complement strand
CCTTGCAGCAAACACCATGTCGGTGGTTCCGTGCTCTTTCCGGAATCCACATTGGCTCTCAGGCAAATGACCTTGGTCAAGGTGTGCTGTGAGGCGGTTTAGTAGGATCCTGGCAAGTATCTTGCCTGCGATGGAGAGCAAGGAAATGCCCCGATGGTTATCACAGGCTTGCCGGTTCCCCTTTCGCTTGTACAAGTGAATGATAGATGCATCTTTGAAATCCTGGGGGATCGTCTCTTCTTTCCACATGAGTGAGTACAGCTGATGGAGCTTCTCAGTCAGCACAGTGCCTCCATCCTTGTAGACCTCTGCTGGAATGGAGTCTGAGCCAGGTGCTTTGCCACTGGATAGCAGACGGATTGCTTTCTGGGTCTCAAGAAGTGTTGGCGGATCGTCCAGTGCTTCGTTGATGGGGACTTGCTGGAGACGGTCTATGGCTCCATTATTTATGGAGGAAGGGCGATTTAAGACATTGTTGAAGTGCTCAGCCCAGCGTTCGAGAATTTTCTCCTTCTTGGTGATCAAGGTATTCCCATCTGCACTGAGGAGGGGGGATGATCCTGAGGATGTGGGGCCGTAGACTTCTTTTTAGGCATCATAGAACCTCTTCATATCGTGCCTGTCAGCATATCCCTGGATCTCATCTGCTTTGTCACTCAGCCACTTATCCTGCATCTGACGTAACTTGTGCTGAACAGTCCTGCGGATGGGATTGTACGCATCCTTTTTTGATGTGGACTTTGGGTTGCTCAGGTAGGCTTGATGCAGATAGCGTTTCTCATCCAGAAGCTGCTTGATTTCATCACAGTTTTCATCAAACCAGCCTTTGTGGTTTCTGGTCATGGGTCCCAGGGTCTCTGAAGCTGTACTATAGATCAGCTCACGCAGGGTCCTCCAGTCAGACTCCACATTCTGGTTGTCCAGAGAGGCGGATTCCAGACGATCTTCCAGCAGCTCCACAAAGGTCTGTTTGATGGTGATGTTTTTCAGCTTAGCAATGTTGAGCCGTTTTGGAGCCTTTTGACCTTGGGGGCGTCCCTTGGGTTGGATTCGAATATTCAGCTTCGAGACTACAAGGCGATGGTCTGTCCAACACTCGGCGCCGCACATGGTCTTTGTTACACGTACATCTTGCCTATCCCTTTTCCTGACGATGACATAATCGATGAGATGCCAATGCTTTGAGCGAGGGTGCATCCATGACGTCCTGTTACGGGTAGGGAGGCAGAAAACTGTGTTGGTTATCAGCAGTTCGTGCTCTGCACAGGTCTGAAGCAAAAGCAATCCATTTGGGTTGCAGTGGCCCACACCGTGCTTTCCAATCACTCCATCCCAGGAGATGTAGTCAGAGTCAACTCTAGCATTGAAGTCCCCAAGACTGATGAGCTTGTCTGCTTTCGGGATAGCAGCAATGACAGAGTGAAGGTCCTCGTAGAACTTCGCCTTCACTTCATCTGGGTTGGTCATGGTTGGGGCGTAGGCACTGACAATGGTGAGGTGCTTCTGGCCAGATGCCAGTGGGAGTTTCATGGTCATAAGCCTATCGTTGACTCCCTTTGGGATTCCAGCTAGCTTGCTGACAAGTGCTGTTTTTACTGCAAAACCAACGCCAGCCTCACGTCGCTCTTCGCTTCCTCGTCCACTCCAGAAGAAGGTGTAACCAGATCCCCGTTCATTGAGCTCGCCTTCGCCTGCAAGCCGAGTCTCACTCAAGGCTGCGATGTCGATGTTGTATCTGGCGAGTTCGGATGCAACTAGTGCTGTTCTCCTTTGGGGTCTGTCCGCGTCATCTCTGTCCAGGAGAGTCCTTATGTTCCAAGCACCAATGGTGAGAGGAACGATCCTTGCTTTTTTCTTTTCTTTCTCTTTGTTTCGACCGCTGATGTAGGGTCCCCGCCAGCCGCGGTATGCTGGCCAGGGTGATATGGAGCAGGCAATTTTTAGGGCACCTTTTCTAGCCCCTTCCTCATGCCAGGGAGGTGAGCAGTGCATTCCTAAAGAGGGCTGCTCAGACGCTCAGACGGCTGCCGAACTCCATCACTGCTCCTGTCGATGAAGAACGACCCTATGGCCTGAGCCGCCTGCGTGCAAGTCTGCGACTGCGACTGCCAGTGTACCCACACCTGTCGTTTCGTCGCTCGCCTGTCACTTCAGGACTTGGGGGGTGATGAAAGGATGAAAGATGAAAGGTCATTAAGGATGACTGATGAGTTGCGCGATGAGTTTGTTTAAAGTGAAGAGGAGTTGCGCAACGTCGACCTCACTCTCTCGTCCGGATTCACCAATTTCCAGTGGCAAGACTAAGTCGAGACGACTGGAGGATGAGCACGGATGCAGTGGATGACCAAGATATCCTTTCGGTGTCTCATCTTGCTCTCTGCACTCCACAGTGCGTTGCTGTAACCGCCTTCCTCTCCGTTGAACCGATAGGTTTCTTCCGCAGATTCTGCCGGATCCAGACTTTGCATGGGTAGACACACCCAGGGGGCCAACTGCGTGT
>NC_134885.1:44528543-44538543 GCF_041734735.1 Babylonia areolata | reverse complement strand
CAAGGGGGACACACGGACGTTGTTTATTGCCATTGACAATACTGTCCTTTGACAAGGGGGACACACGAACATTGTTTATTGCCATTGACAATGCTGTCCTTTGACAAGGGGGACACACGAACATTGTTCATTGCCATTGACAATACTGTCCTTTGACAAGGGGACACACGGACATTGTTTATTGCCATTGACAATGCTATCCTTTGACAAGGGGGACACACGATCATTGTTTATTGCCATTGACAATACTGTCCTTTGACAAGGGGGACACACGAACATTGTTCATTGCCATTGACAATACTGTCCTTTGACAAGGGGGACACACGAACATTGTTTATTGCCATTGACAATGCTGTCCTTTGACAAGGGGGACACACGGGCATTGTTTATTGCCATTGACAATGCTGTCCTTTGACAAGGGGGACACACGGACATTGTTTATTGCCATTGACAATACTGTCCTTTGACAAGGGGGACACACGGACATTGTTCATTGCCATTGACAATACTATCCTTTGACAAGGGGGACACACGAACATTGTTTATTGCCATTGACAATACTGTCCTTTGACAAGGGGGACACACGGACGTTGTTTATTGCCATTGACAATACTATCCTTTGACAAGGGGGACACACGGACATTATTGCCATTGACAATACTGTCCTTTGACAAGGGGGACACACGGACATTATTGCCATTGACAATACTGTCCTTTGACAAGGGGACACACGGGCATTGTTTATTGCCATTGACAATACTGTCCTTTGACAAGGGGGACACACGATCATTGTTTATTGCCATTGACAATACTATCCTTTGACAAGGGGGACACACGGACATTATTGCCATTGACAATGCTATCCTTTGACAAGGGGACACACGGGCATTGTTTATTGCCATTGACAATGCTATCCTTTGACAAGGGGGACACACGAACATTGTTTATTGCCATTGACAATACTGTCCTTTGACAAGGGGACACACGGGCATTGTTTATTGCCATTGACAATACTATCCTTTGACAAGGGGGACACACGGACATTGTTTATTGCCATTGACAATACTATCCTTTGGCAAGGGGGACAATGTATGAACAAAAGAATAATGACGGTTTACAAAGAATTTGACACATTGCTAAGAGTAAAAAAGAAAATCAACGAAAAACAACAAGAACAACAGCAGCATAAAATAGAACATATTACTAGGATAAAAAAAGGAAAATAAAAAAGTTCGACCATCCAACTTTCAACAAAGTCATCCAAATTTATAAACTGTGGAACTGGCATCGTGGTTACAGTGTTTTTTCGATAACTATAAGGCTTTCGAAGTTAATTTCTTTTTCAGACCATCCCAAGCTAGGGCGATGAATTTCGCTAGCGATCTTATTCTTATTTCATCATCTGTCAAAAAAGCATACTGGTAAGGTTCATTTCTTTAAGTTTTCATCGTTGAAAACTAAGCATTTCTTTCGAATTTCTTCATAATACTTACACATAAAAAAGGAAATGAGTTTCATCTTCAACTGAATCACTACACGTTCATAGAGAGTGGGGGAGAGAGAGGGGAGAGATGGGGAGGGGGGGGGGTGGAGAGAGGAGAGAGAGACAGAAAGGGGAGGTGACAGAGAGTGAGAGGAAGAGAGAGAGAGAGGGAGAGTGAGAGGAAGAGAGAGAGAGATACATACACACACACACAATTTGTAATATTATGTAGTTTGTGTACACATGTTCTGAGCAAAAAATAGATTCAAATGTGGAATATATTTACTAAATTAGAGGTGTATGAGAGAGAGAAAGAGAGAGAGAGAGAGAGAGAGAGAGAGAGAGAGAGAGAGAGAGAGAGAGAGAGAGAGAGAGAGAGAGAAACAGACAGAGAGAGAGAGATTACAAGAAAAAATCTTTATACATGAGGATACATTGATGTTTATTAAATGAAAGAGTTGTTTGTTGTGTTCACATGTGTGTGTGTGTATGTGTGTGTGAAGTTCTGTAACAATAATATAGTATGACTGATAGCAGTCTACATAACTGATTTGAGACTGCTGGGAAACAGACCCTGGCCTGACTGATCCATTCCGGGGGGTTGAACCATCTTGTGTATTGAATGTAACTGAATTTTATTTCTTATATGAAGCTGAATCCTTTTTCACTTAAACAAAAAGCAAATTTGAGTTTAAACAATTATTTGAAACAAATAAGCATGCACATTGTTAATATCGATATATTTTTTCACACTGTATTACACGTTTTCTCAACAGTTATAAGCTTATATTCAGTAACTGACAGTTTTTGTTTTTCATACATAGTAAAAAGCTTACTGTTCAGTTACATATTATGTGTTTATATAAATACATGTATAAAATGTAACTGAACTGTATTTATCATTTGAAATTTTACTTTCACGTGTGAGCATGTAATGCAGCTGCATACTCAAATAGATGTATGAATGACTTTGAAGTTTACACCAGAAAAAGAGTATTTGCTTTAAAAAAAAAAAGGTTTTGATTATGAAATAATTATATACATACATACATACATACATATATATATATATATATATATATATATATATATATATATATATATATATATATATATATATATATATATATATATCTTACTGAATCACGGTCATCACAAAAATCTGTAATATGTGAAAATGTGTTGTTGATGTCAATTTTTCAAAAACTGATAGTGATCATAAAGCAGACAGCCACACTGTTAATACCCATATTGAGTTTTTTTTCATATTGTATTAATTGTTTTCTCTATGATTAAGCTTATAAAGCATTACTTAATAGTTTAACAAAACGTTCAGTTACATTATATATTTAACATGTATAAAATGTAACTATCTTGTGTGTTTCTGTGTTTGTTGGTCACATTTAGGTGCATTTCCTCTTTCATTTAAACAAAAGCAAATGTGAGTTAGAAATGATTTTTGTTTCCTTTGTGGCTTTAATTTCGAAAAAAAAGTGAAAATAAAATAAAATAAAATAAAATAAACAATGTAAAATCCAAAACAAATTTGTGTGGTCTATAGATCACAGACAGACAGACAGACAGACAGACAGAGCATGAGAGAGGAAGAGAGACAGAGAGTGATCGTCCACTTACGAGGCGTGACAAACACGTATGTTACCGCCCTTGACCCACAGATTGAAAACTCCATTTCTGTAGAAGGTCAAGCTGAAAGGAAATCCAGGGAACAAGTTCCGTTAGTCAATGTTAACTATCAGCCATGCGAGGATACCAAAACTGAAGGCTAACCAAACAATCAGAATTGCACAGATTAGAGTAGACTGCAATAGAACATAATGGAGACATGAAGGGAGACTAGACTGCAATAGAACATAATGGAGACATGAAGGGAGACTAGGCTGCAACAGAACAGAATGGAGACATGAAGGGAGACTAGGCTGCAATAGAACAGAATGGAGACAGGAAGGGAGACTAGGCTGCAATAGAACAGAATGGAGACATGAAGGGAGACTAGGCTACAATAGAACAGAATGGAGACAGGAAGGGAGACAAGGCTGCAATAGAACAGAATGGAGACAGGAAGGGAGACTAGGCTGCAATAGAACAGAATGGAGACAGGAAGGGAGACTAGGCTACAATAGAACAGAATGGAGACAGGAAGGGAGACTAGGCTACAATAGAACAGAATGGAGACAGGAAGGGAGACAAGGCTGCAATAGAACAGAATGGAGACAGGAAGGGAGACTAGGCTGCAATAGAACAGAATGGAGACAGGAAGGGAGACTAGGCTACAATAGAACAGAATGGAGACATGAAGGGAGACTAGGCTACAATAGAACAGAATGGAGACATGAAGGGAGACTAGGCTACAATAGAACAGAATGGAGACATGAAGGGAGACTAGGCTACAATAGAACAGAATGGAGACAGGAAGGGAGACTAGGCTGCAATAGAACAGAATGGAGACAGGAAGGGAGACTAGGCTGCAATAGAACAGAATGGAGACAGGAAGGGAGACTAGGCTGCAATAGAACAGAATGGAGACAGGAAGGGAGACTAGGCTACAATAGAACAGAATGGAGACAGGAAGGGAGACTAGGCTACAATAGAACAGAATGGAGACATGAAGGGAGACTAGGCTACAACAGAACAGAATGGAGACATGAAGGGAGACTAGGCTGCAATAGAACAGAATGGAGACATGAGGGGAGACTAGGCTGCAAGAGAACAGAATGGAGACATAAAGGGAGACTAGGCTGCAAGAGAACAGAATGGAGACATGAAGGGAGACTAGGCTGCAATAGAACAGAATGGAGACATGAGGGGAGACTAGGCTACAATAGAACAGAATGGAGACATGAAGGGAGACTAGGCTACAATAGAACAGAATGGAGACATGAGGGGATACTAGGCTACAATAGAACAGAATGGAGACAGGAAGGGAGACTAGGCTGGAACAGAACAGAATGGAGACAGGAAGGGAGACTAGGCTACAATAGAACAGAATGGAGACATGAAGGGAGACTAGGCTACAATAGAACAGAATGGAGACATGAAGGGAGACTAGGCTACAATAGAACAGAATGGAGACATGAAGGGAGACTAGGCTACAATAGAACAGAATGGAGACATAAAGGGAGACTAGGCTATAATAGAACAGAATGGAGACATAAAGGGAGACTAGGCCGCAAGAGAACAGAATGGAGACATGAAGGGAGACTAGGCTGCAATAGAACAGAATGGAGACATAAAGGGAGACTAGGCTACAATAGAACAGAATGGAGACATGAGGGGAGACTAGGCTACAATAGAACAGAATGGAGACAGGAAGGGAGACTAGGCTGCAATAGAACAGAATGGAGACATGAAGGGAGACTAGGCTACAATAGAAGAGAATGGAGACAGGAAGAGAGACGAATGGAGAACAGAAAAATGAAGGACTGTCAGCATTGCATGAGGGACTGTCAGCACTGCATGAGGGACATGAAAACCGTTTGTAGAGACCCAGGAGTGGACACACAACCTGTACAGCGCCCCAATGACTTTTCACAGTCGATGGATAAAAAGAATAGAATGGAAGAGAATAACCAGACGTGTACAGGGAATATTGGATGGTGTGGTGGGGCGGGCAGTAGATATACGGTGCAAACACCAATTGGAAATTATATATAAACAAAACACAAGGAGAATTTACACAAATTTGCACATACATTACCAACCAGTCACGCAACACCACTGAGGATAACAAACAATCCTGTAATCCAAAAAAAAAAAAAAAAAAGAAAGAAGAAGAAACCGAAACTGATCAAACAATCAATGCATTAAGAAAAAAGACACTGTTCCTTCGATATCCAGAATGAATGACAGATGACAGAATGGATGACAGATGACAGAATGAACGACAGCTGACAGAATGAACGACAGATGACAGAATGAACGACAGATGACAGAATGAACGACAGATGACAGAATGAACGACAGCTGAAAGAATGAATGACAGATGACAGAATGAACGACAGCTGACAGAATGAACGACAGATGACAGAATGAACGACAGCTGACAGAATGAACGACAGCTGACAGAATGAACGACAGATGACAGAATGAATGACAGATGACAGAATGAATGACAGATGACAGAATGAACGACAGCTGACAGAATGAACGGCAGATGACAGAATGAACGACAGCTGACAGAATGAACGACAGCTGAAAGAATGAATTACAGATGACAGAATGAACGACAGCTGACAGAATGAACGACAGCTGAAAGAATGAACGGCAGATGACAGAATGAATGACAGATGACAGAATGAACGACAGATGACAGAATGAACGACAGCTGAAAGAATGAATTACAGATGACAGAATGAACGACAGCTGACAGAATGAACGGCAGATGACAGAATGAATGGCAGATGACAGAATGATCGACAGATGACAGAATGAATGGCAGATGACACAATGAACGGCAAATGACGGAATGAATGACAGATGACAGAATGAACGACAGATGACAGAATGATCGACAGATGACAGAATGAATAGAAGCAGAACAAACTGGACGAGGAGGTGGTGGAGGATGAATGGAAGGGGAACAATCTGGACGAGGAGGTGGTGGAGGATGAATGGAAGGGGAACAATCTGGACGAGGAGGGGGTGGAGGATGAATGGAAGGGGAACAATCTGGACGAGGAGGGGGTGGAGGATGAATGGAAGGGGAACAATCTGGACGAGGAGGTAGTGGAGGATGAATGGAAGGGGAACAATCTGGACGAGGAGGTAGTGGAGGATGAATGGAAGGGGAACAATCTGGACGAGGAGGGGGTGGAGGATGAATGGAAGGGGAACAATCTGGACGAGGAGGTAGTGGAGGATGAATGGAAGGGGAACAATCTGGACGAGGAGGTAGTGGAGGATGAATGGAAGGGGAACAATCTGGACGAGGAGGGGGTGGAGGATGAATGGAAGGGGAACAATCTGGACGAGGAGGGGGTGGAGGATGAATGGAAGGGGAACAATCTGGACGAGGAGGGGGTGGAGGATGAATGGAAGGGGAACAATCTAGACGAGGAGGGGGTGGAGGCGGAAGATGGGGAGAAAGAGGAAAGAAAACTAAAAACAAAGGAAAAAAGAAAGAAAGAAAGACAAGAGACAGAGAGTTGTGACAGGGAGGCTGCTGTGTATTTTAACACTCATTCAGTGCAGCTTTGACAAACGAGGCAAACAAAATAGATAGAGCAAGTGTTTTTGATCGCAAACAAAAACACGTACAACAAAACTAAACCAATTTGACTTTCCAAATAATACTATGCCCTTTCCCTTCTTAACAATTTTACTATTAAGCTGTCGGCTTGTCTCCCACAATATCCACACAAGATGCCAACAAAAGAACGTTTGGAGCTATGGCCATCCATTCCCGCAGGTGTACCGCTTCGGAGGTCAATTTTCCAACCGAGGATTTTTTTTCATCATCTGAATTCAGCATGCTAAACAGATGTTTTCTTTTTGATACAGCTGTATCAAAAAGGAGACAGACAGACAGGCAATCTAACAGAAAGAAGACATACAGAGAGAATGAGAGAGATGGCGAGGGAGTGAGAGACACATATACAGACAGACAGAGGCCGAAAGACTCGGAGACATGAGCTAATTTGACTAACTTGCACATCTCCGCCCAGACGGGCACCCCATCCTCGTTGGGTGGATCCCGGGGGTCGTAGTTGGGTGCCGAGGGGACGACGCCGTTCTCCGGCAGGTAGTCGCCGTTGAAATACTCCCCGTCGGAAACCTGGCTGTCGAAGAACAGGCCCGCCTGTAACGAAGTGGTCAGGTCAGATGGTCCTTTCCATAGATTTATTCCATTCTCCATAGAAAGTGTCTATCCAGAAGAAAAAAACATAAGAAAGAAAGAAAAGAAAAGAAAAAAAAGAAAGAAAAAAGAAAAGAAAAGAACATCTCGCCCTTCATCAATGAGGCAGTGATGTCAGACGGTTCTTTCCACAGGTTCAGTTTACTTCCACTAGAAAAAACAAACAAACATGTGTTGTCAAGAAAAACAGGCCCTGCCTAAAAGAAAAAAAAGTAGTCAGGTCAGATGGTCTTTTCAAGTGTTTATTCGGTTCTCCTTTAAATATCTCTCCACTGAAAAGACCAGACCCCCTGCCTTTAACAATGTTCAGGCAGACAGTCATTTCCACGGCTTTATTCTGCTCTATGTGAAAAAAACAAACAAACAAAAAAACTGTCGAGAATAAAAGGCTATGTCTGTAACAAGGTAGTCAGGACAGACGGTCCTTTTCACAGTTTGATTCCACTGTCATTCAAATAAAAAGGTAACTGTTAAGTATATGTCCCTATCTTTAACAAGGCAGTAAGTATAGACGGTGATTCAACTAGCTTTGTTCTACTCTGAATTTGGAGAAAAAAAAAGTGACTGTCGAGAAGAACACCCTTGCTTTAACAAGGTAGTCAGGCCAGACGGTCTTCATTTCATGTTCACTGCAACCCGCCTGATACAGGGTATACAGAGTGGCCGGTTTTCTCCTATTTTTAGTCAGTTTACCTTCTTTTTTTTCCTTTTTTTGGTTTTGTTTTGTTTTGTTTTTTTGTGTTTTTTGTTTGTTTGTTTTGATTGCAAAACATCTTCACTGCCATTATCCGACACCGACAAAACAAGTTTCACCCCCACCCGCAATTTTCCATCCCATGAACAGTCACATCAGCTGCCCCTTCTCTCTGCTGTTTTTAGTTCCGCTCGTCTACAGGGAACTGTCCAGTTACTGAAATCTGACTGGATGACTGAGGGAACTGTCCAGTTACTGAAATCTGACTGGATGACTGAGGGAACTGTCCAGTTACTGAAATCTGACTGGGTGACTGAGGGAACTGTCCAGTTACTGAAATCTGACTGGATGACTGAGGGAACTGTCCAGTTACTGAAATCTGACTGGATGACACAGGGAACTGTCCAGTTACTGAAATCTGACTGGATGACACAGGGAACTGTCCAGTTACTGAAATCTGACTGGATGACACAGGGAACAGTCCAGTTACTGAAATCTGACTGGATGACACAGGGAACTGTCCAGTTACTGTAATCTGACTGGGTGACACAGGGAACAGTCCAGTTACTGAAATCTGACTGGATGACACAGGGAACTGTCCAGTTACTGAAATCTGACTGGATGACACAGGGAACTGTCCAGTTACTGAAATCTGACTGGATGACTGAGGGAACTGTCCAGTTACTGAAATCTGACTGGATGACTGAGGGAACTGTCCAGTTACTGAAATCTGACTGGATGACTGAGGGAACTGTCCAGTTACTGAAATCTGACTGGGTGACACAGGGAACTGTCCAGTTACTGTAATCTGACTGGGTGACACAGGGAACTGTCCAGTTACTGAAATCTGACTGGATGACACAGGGAACTGTCCAGTTACTGAAATCTGACTGGATGACTGAGGGAACTGTCCAGTTACTGAAATCTGACTGGATGACTGAGGGAACTGTCCAGTTACTGAAATCTGACTGGATGACACAGGGAACTGTCCAGTTACTGAAATCTGACTGGATGACTGAGGGAACTGTCCAGTTACTGAAATCTGACTGGATGACTGAGGGAACTGTCCAGTTACTGAAATTTGACTGGATGACACAGGGAACTGTCCAGTTACTGAAATCTGACTGGATGACTGAGGGAACTGTCCAGTTACTGAAATCTGACTGGATGACACAGGGAACTGTCCAGTTACTGTAATCTGACTGGGTGACACAGGGAACAGTCCAGTTACTGAAATCTGACTGGATGACACAGGGAACTGTCCAGTTACTGAAATCTGACTGGATGACACAGGGAACTGTCCAGTTACTGAAATCTGACTGGATGACTGAGGGAACTGTCCAGTTACTGAAATCTGACTGGATGACTGAGGGAACTGTCCAGTTACTGAAATCTGACTGGGTGACACAGGGAACTGTCCAGTTACTGTAATCTGACTGGGTGACACAGGGAACTGTCCAGTTACTGAAATCTGACTGGATGACACAGGGAACTGTCCAGTTACTGAAATCTGACTGGATGACTGAGGGAACTGTCCAGTTACTGAAATCTGACTGGATGACTGAGGGAACTGTCCAGTTACTGAAATCTGACTGGATGACACAGGGAACTGTCCAGTTACTGAAATCTGACTGGATGACTGAGGGAACTGTCCAGTTACTGAAATCTGACTGGATGACTGAGGGAACTGTCCAGTTACTGAAATCTGACTGGATGACACAGGGAACTGTCCAGTTACTGTAATCTGACTGGGTGACTGAGGGAACTGTCCAGTTACTGAAATCTGACTGGATGACACAGGGAACTGTCCAGTTACTGAAATCTGACTGGGTGACACAGGGAACTGTCCAGTTACTGAAATCTGACTGGGTGACACAGGGAACTGTCCAGTTACTGAAATCTGACTGGATGACACAGGGAACTGTCCAGTTACTGAAATCTGACTGGATGA
>NC_134885.1:44463543-44521043 GCF_041734735.1 Babylonia areolata | reverse complement strand
AATCAAACCTGGGGAAAGCGGCGAGAACGGGATTCGAACAAAGACTACCACGGACACTGTATTAGCATATAAGCGTATTAACCATTCTGCCACCCCCCCCCCCCCCCCCCACACACACACACCTTCCCCCCATGGCAACGAGCAGGCAGAGAAAACTGGGGACCAGAGGGAGACTGCTGCATCACCCAGACAACGCTTGATCCAGCAGGGAGGTGAAGACCATTCTGCGCTCTCGCTACCCACCAACATGAACAGAACGCTCTCGCTACCCACCAACATGAACAGAACGCTCTCGCTACCCACCAACATGAACAGAACGGTGTCGCTACCCACCAACATGAACAGAACGGTCTCGCTACCCACCAACATGAACAGAACGGTCTCGCTACCCACCAACATGAACAGAACGGTCTCGCTACCCACCAACATGAACAGAACGGTCTCGCTACCCACCAACATGAACAGAACGGTCTCGCTACCCACCAACATGAACAGAACGCTCTCGCTACCCACCAACATGAACAGAACGGTCTCGCTACCCACCAACATGAACAGAACGGTCTCGCTACCCACCAACATGAACAGAACGGTGTCGCTACCCACCAACATGAACAGAACGGTCTCGCTACCCACCAACATGAACAGAACGGTCTCGCTACCCACCAACATGAACAGAACGGTCTCGCTACCCACCAACATGAACAGAACGGTGTCGCTACCCACCAACATGAACAGAACGCTCTCGCTACCCACCAACATGAACAGAACGGTCTCGCTACCCACCAACATGAACAGAACGCTCTCGCTACCCACCAACATGAACAGAACGGTCTCGCTACCCACCAACATGAACAGAACGGTCTCGCTACCCACCAACATGAACAGAACGGTCTCGCTACCCACCAACATGAACAGAACGGTGTCGCTACCCACCAACATGAACAGAACGGTGTCGCTACCCACCAACATGAACAGAACGGTCTCGCTACCCACCAACATGAACAGAACGCTCTCGCTACCCACCAACATGAACAGAACGGTGTCGCTACCCACCAACATGAACAGAACGGTCTCGCTACCCACCAACATGAACAGAACGGTCTCGCTACCCACCAACATGAACAGAACGGTCTCGCTACCCACCAACATGAACAGAACGGTCTCGCTACCCACCAACATGAACAGAACGGTCTCGCTACCCACCAACATGAACAGAACGGTCTCGCTACCCACCAACATGAACAGAACGGTCTCGCTACCCACCAAAATGAACAGAACGGTCTCGCTACCCACCAACATGAACAGAACGGTCTCGCTACCCACCAACATGAACAGAACGGTCTCGCTACCCACCAAAATGAACAGAACGGTCTCGCTACCCACCAACATGAACAGAACGGTCTCGCTACCCACCAAAATGAACAGAACGGTCTCGCTACCCACCAAAATGAACAGAACGGTCTCGCTACCCACCAACATGAACAGAACGGTCTCGCTACCCACCAACATGAACAGAACGGTCTCGCTACCCACCAACATGAACAGAACGGTGTCGCTACCCACCAACATGAACAGAACGCTCTCGCTACCCACCAACATGAACAGAACGCTCTCGCTACCCACCAACATGAACAGAACGCTCTCGCTACCCACCAACATGAACAGAACGGTGTCGCTACCCACCAACATGAACAGAACGGTCTCGCTACCCACCAACATGAACAGAACGCTCTCGCTACCCACCAACATGAACAGAACGGTGTCGCTACCCACCAACATGAACAGAACGGTCTCGCTACCCACCAACATGAACAGAACGCTCTCGCTACCCACCAACATGAACAGAACGGTGTCGCTACCCACCAACATGAACAGAACGGTCTCGCTACCCACCAACATGAACAGAACGCTCTCGCTACCCACCAACATGAACAGAACGCTCTCGCTACCCACCAACATGAACAGAACGGTCTCGCTACCCACCAACATGAACAGAACGGTGTCGCTACCCACCAACATGAACAGAACGCTCTCGCTACCCACCAACATGAACAGAACGGTCTCGCTACCCACCAACATGAACAGAACGGTCTCGCTACCCACCAACATGAACAGAACGGTGTCGCTACCCACCAACATGAACAGAACGGTCTCGCTAATCCAGCTGAGAGACAAGACCTCCAAACATGTGGACGTTCTCATCAGGCTGAGAACAGGCTACTGTCGACGTCCTCCTGATCTCCACGGGATAAAGCTGCCCAACTCCAGCGAGTGTCCATGTGGCACTGGCATTCAGACAACAGGTCACTTCCTTCAGGATCTGACAGCTGGTGTCAAACTCGGCCTGGGGAGACACTGCCCCATACATGCTGAGGTTCAGCAGACACAGCCACATACATGCTGAGCTTCAGCACAGACACAGCCCCATACACGCTGAGGTTCAGCAGACACTGCCCCATACATGCTGAGGTTCAGCACAGACACTGCCCCATACATGCTGAGGTTCAGCACAGACACTGCCCCATACATGCTGAGGTTCAGCACAGACACTGACCCATACATGCTGAGGTTCAGCACAGACACTGACCCATACATGCTGAGGTTCAGCACAGACGCTGACCCATACATGCTGAGGTTCAGCGCACTTAGCTCTGAAAACCACACTGATCATGATTTGGGAACGCGGATAAAGAAGATGATGATGATGGTGAAGTAGAACAACAAAAACTACTAGCACTACAACTACCACAACAAGATGTACGATAACACTACCCCCCCTCCCCCTCCAATACACAAACGCGCATACAGAGAGAGTGTGTGGGCGTGTGTGTGTGTGTGTGTGTGTGTGTGTGTGTGTGTGTGTGTGTGACAGACACACACACACACACACACACACACACAGACACAGAGAGAGAGAGAGAGAGAGAGAGAGAGAGACAATGAACGAATAAATGAATGAATAAATTTTGTTGAATGGGGGAAGTGGAATAAGCAAGAACATGTTTTTTTCATCCGGTCTTCGGGGAAAAGAAGTTAATCAAGCAAACAAACCAAAAAAATACAATAATAATAATGATAATAATTAAAAAGAAAATGGAGAGAGACAAACAGAGACAGACAGACAGACAGACAGACACACACACACACACACACACAAACACAGAGAAAGAGACAGAATAAGACAGAGACAGACACACAGAGACAAAGAGAGACAGACTTAAGCAGAAAAGACAAACAGAGACAGAGACAGATAGACAGACAGACAGACAGACGCGCGCACACACACACACACACACACACACACACACACACACACACGCACACACACAGATACACAGCCACACAAACACACACACACACACAGATACACAGCCACACAAACACACACACACACACACACGCATGCACACAGACACACACACACACACACACGCACGCACACAGGCAGAGACAGAAACAGAGAGACAGGGACTGAGATAGTAAACACAGACAGACAGACAGACAGGCAGGCAGGCAGCAGGACGCTCACTCGCAGATGAAATCGGGTGCCCCCGACGTGCACCACTCCCGTTTCCTGTCCGACAGGAGGATGTTGCCGTTGAGGGTGCCCACCCCCAGGTTGTGGTGCAGGCTGTTGTTCTGTTCCACCCCGTCCTCCAGGAAGTACCCGTGGCCTCGGTGCAGGTAGCACACGTTGTCACTCACCTGCAGCAAGGACACAGGGATTTGTTTCACTTTCAGGTTGTGTCTCAGTCACTCAGGGAGGCGTCACTGTGTTCGGAGATATCCAAAAACGCCACACCACATCTGCTAAGCAGATGCCTGACCAGCAGCGTAATCCAACGCGTTTGTCAGGCCTTGAGTGCATGCAGATATGTGTGTACCCATGAGAGTGAATTTCTGTTTGTATAATTTTGCCAGAGGTCAACACTTTTGTTGCCGTGGGTTCTTTTTCAGTGCGTCAAGTGCATACTGCACACTGGACCTCGGTTTATCGTGTCATCCGAATGACCAGACGCTCAGTTTGATTTTCCGGTCAAACTTGGAAGGAAGGGCGAGAGCGGGATTCGAACCAACACCCTCACGGACTCTCTGCAGCTGAGTGTCTAACCATTCTGCCATTTTCCTCCTTAGGATGGAATTAGAGATCAGGACGCTAAGCAGGGAGCAGTCGCTGTGTGCGTTCAGTGCAGATAATATATTGCACAATACAACCTGAATCGCTTTACTGTTTCAGGACGTGAATATCCACAACAGTACAATACAACCTGAATCGCTTTACTGTTTCAGGACGTGAATATCCACAACAGTACAATACAACCTGAATCGCTTTACTGTTTCAGGACGTGAATATCCACAACAGTACAATACAACCTGAATCGCTTTACTGTTTCAGGACGTGAATATCCACAACAGTACAATACAACCTGAATCGCTTTACTGTTTCAGGACGTGAATATCCACAACAGTACAATACAACCTGAATCGCTTTACTGTTTCAGGACGTGAATATCCACAACAGCACAATACAACCTGAATCGCTTTACTGTTTCAGGACGTGAATATCCACAACAGCACAATACAACCTGAATCGCTTTACTGTTTCAGGACGTGAATATCCACAACAGCACAATACAACCTGAATCGCTTTACTGTTTCAGGACGTGAATATCCACAACAGTACAATACAACCTGAATCGCTTTACTGTTTCAGGACGTGAATATCCACAACAGTACAATACAACCTGAATCGCTTTACTGTTTCAGGACGTGAATATCCACAACAGTACAATACAACCTGAATCGCTTTACTGTTTCAGGACGTGAATATCCACAACAGTACAATACAACCTGAATCGCTTTACTGTTTCAGGACGTGAATATCCACAACAGTACAATGCAATCTGAAATACTTTACTATTTCATAACGTGAACATTCATTCCAGATAGAATCGAAAACATTTTAGTATTTCAATGGCCTGGAACATTACTGTGTCTGAAACATTACTATTTCAGCATTGAATAACAGCTCCATAACAGATTACAATCTCAAATACTTTTTTTTTTAATCTAAGCACCAAATAACTTCATAAGGATACCAGCTGAAAAGCGTTACAATTTCAATACAAGATATAGACTTCATAACAAAAAAGAAAAATACAGTCTGAAGCATCTTACTTTTCCAGTACAGGATATCACCCCAGAAGAATAGAATCCGATATATAACCCTTGACGCACTTTGTAATTTCAGCTCAGAAAATCCGCTTCGGAAAAAAGTGTAAATAATACAGCTTCAATCAAACGTGTGGTTATGTGTAATGCTGTTCAGCCCGCTCCATCTGTCTCCTGGTGGTTTTTTGTTTTGTGTGTGTGTGTGTGTGTGTGTGTTGTTGTTGTTGTTGTTGTTTTTGTCTAATTTGTTGACTTATTGTTTTTTTTTCTGACTTACTTTCTGTTTTATGATCTGAACAATGAATCTTCAAATGATCATGTTTATATTTACTGTAAGTTCTATAAGTATGAGTATATCCATCTCCACCGCTGCTCAAAGAAGGAAACAATGACTCTAATGACTGCCGTTTATATTGATTGATTGATTAATTGATTGATTGATATGGATACTTATATAACGCCTAACCTCGGTCGGAGACCGGTCTCTAAGCCCTTTAGCCGACTGACGGCTGCCACTGGGCGCTCATCATTCATTTCCTGTGTCGTTCAATCAGATTTCAAGCACGCACACACACACATCAGACAAACATGTAACATTACGTGTATGACCGTTTTGTATATGTACCCCGCCATGTGGGCAGCCATACTTCGTTTTCGGGGGTGTGCATGCTGGGTGTGTTCTTGTTTCCATAACCCACCGAACGCTGACATGGATTACAGGATCTTTAACGTGCGTATTTGATCTTCTGCGTGCGTATACACACGAAGGGGGTTCAGGCACAAGCAGGTCTGCACATGTGTTGACCTTGGAGATCAGAAAAATCTCCACCCTTTACCCACCAGGCGCCGTCACCGAGATTCAAACCCAGGACCCTCAGATTGAAAGTCCAACGCTTCAACCACTCGGCTTTTGCGGCCGTCAGTCTACGTATGCAGTTGGAAAACATGTGTTTCAACATATCTGCATTTGTGTAGCGTTCCCCCGCCGTGAAACGAAATCAAGGGAAATAACTGAACACACTCCAGCACGATATAAGCTGATAGCTTGGTGTTATTCCGCTGTTTATGCGTACATACTACTACTGCTACTACTACTAATGATAATAATATTAATACTAATACTAACAAATATATACTACTACTGCTACTACTACTAATGATAATAATATTAATACTAAAAACAACAACAATGATAATAATATTATTATTATTATTCATATAGCGCTAAATCGTGGGCAGACACAAATCAAACCGCTTACATATCATAGACGCATAACATGTTTTCTGATCAAAGATTTGTTTGAACCAAGCACAATTTGAAGCACGTGACGACCGACCTCCACGTTGTGAGTGGCGTGCACAGTGATGCACCGAGTCCTGGAGTCGTGGATGGAGTTGTTCCTCAGCCACGTCCCCGTGCCGTTATCCATCATGTGCAGGTGCAGTGGGTAGGCCCCTGACAGTGAACAGGGGGGTGGGGAATGATGTGGACATGCATGAAGGAGGGAGGGAGAGGGAGAGAGAGAGGGGGGGGGATAATGTGGACATGCATGAAGAGGGAGGGAGAGGGGGGTGGGGAATAATGTGGACATGCATGAAGAGGGAGGGAGAGGGGGGGAGGGAGAGAGAGAGAGAGAGGGGTGGGGAATAATGTGGACATGCATGAAGAGGGAGGGAGAGGGGGGGAGGGAGAGAGAGAGAGAGAGAGAGGGGGGGAATAATGTGGACATGCATGAAGGAGGGAGGGAGAGGGAGAGAGAGAGAGAGAGAGAGAGAGAGAGGGGGGATAATGTGGACATGCATGAAGAGGGAGGGAGAGGGTGGTGGGGAATAATGTGGACATGCATGAAGAGGGAGGGAGAGGGGGGGAGGGAGAGAGAGAGAGGGGGGGGGAATAATGTGGACATGCATGAAGAGGGAGGGAGAGGGGGGAGGGAGAGAGAGAGAGAGGGGGGGGGAATAATGTGGACATGCATGAAGAGGGAGGGAGAGGGGGGGAGGGAGAGAGAGAGAGGGTGGTGGGGAATAATGTGGACATGCATGAAGAGGGAGGGAGAGGGGGGGGAGGGAGAGAGAGAAAGAGGGGGGGAATAATGTGGACATGCATGAAGAGGGAGGGAGAGGGGGGGAGGGAGAGAGAGAGAGAGAGAGAGGGGGGGGGGAATAATGTGGACATGCATGAAGAGGGAGGGAGAGGGGGGAGGGAGAGAGAGAGAGAGAGAGGGGGGGAATAATGTGGACATGCATGAAGAGGGGGGGAGAGGGGGGAGGGGGAGAGAGAGAGAGAGAGAGAGAGAGAGAGAGAGAGAGAGAGAGAGAGAGAGAGGGAATAATGTGGACATGCATGAAGAGGGGGGGAGAGGGGGGAGGGAGAGAGAGAGGGAATAATGTGGACATGCATGAAGAGGGAGGGAGAGGGGGAGGGAGAGAGAGAGAGGGGGGGAATAATGTGGACATGCATAGGGAGGGAGAGGGGGGGAGGGAGAGAGAGAGAGGGGTGGGGGGCGGGGGAATAATGTGGACATGCATGAAGAGGGAGGGAGGGGGGAGGGAGAGGGGGGAGGGAGAGAGAGAGAGAGAGAGAGAGAGGGGGGGGGGGGGGGGGGCAGACAGAGACCTAGACCCTTCAAATCTTTTAACCTAACCGGCTGAACACTATGCAGTTCGAAAGTGAGCTCTCCGAGGTCTCATCTAAACGAGGCTGTGAGTAATATCCTCTTCAACAGATAGATAGATAGATAGATAGATAGATAGATAGATAGATAGACGATACAATAAGTGAAGAAATAAATGAGTAAACCCCAGGAAATTATTACATTCAATTTTATATTTTCAATAACTGCATTTTCATCCCCAACTGACACAATGACGATGATGTTCTTATGCCAGCGAGGACGACACTGACGATGATGATGATAAAGATGACGATGATGACTACGAAAATGATGGTGTCTGGTGACTAAACTAAAGCCCCCAAGCAAACAGAAAATCATGACAAAGTTATTAACAGTCATGAGAACGATCTTCATTAAACCATTGGAAGATCTGACAAAGGCATTAACAGTCATGAGAACGATCTTCATTAAACCATTAGAAGATCTGACAAAGGCATTAACAGCCATGAGAACGATCTTCATTAAACCATTAGGAGATCTGATAAAGACATTAACAGTAATGAGAACGATCTTCATTAAAACCATTGGGAGATCTGACAAAGGCATTAACAGCCATGAGAACGATCTTCATTAAACCATTGGAAGATCTGACAAAGACATTAACAGTCATGAGAACGATCTTCATTAAACCATTAGGAGATCTGACAAAGACATTAACAGTCATGAGAACAATCTTAAAACTATTAGAAGATCTGACTAAGGCATTAACAGGTATGAGAACGATCTTAAAATCATTAGGAGATCGATGACGATCATAATTATGAATACGAACTTGGTGATGATGACCAAGGAAGAAACAACAAGACAGAGCTTTGTGTTTGCTACATTGTCATAAAGACTGTCCAGCAGCAGGATAAGGATGCACGTGCTGATACAGACATTATACGAGATCCTCAAAGGTGCATTGTGTAGAACACTCACCCGCAATGTGCTGCTGTCCCATGTGGTAAAACTCTGCACCCTCCACGTGAATTGTGGACCCCATTACTGCCTGTGTACACACAGAAGAAGAAGGAGGAGGAGGAGGAGGAGGAGAAGGAGGAAGAGGAGGAAAAACAAACGTGTGTTCAGCTCTTGAGCAACAAATCCTTTCATCAAGTATGCTCGCTTTTTTTTCTTCTGGTTTGCAGATTCATCATCATCATCGTCGTCATCGTCATCATCATCATCATCATCGTCCACTTCCTCTTTCTTCTTCTTCTTCACCACCAACATAAAATCATCATCATCATCGTCGTCATCGTCCACTTCTTCTTCTTCTTCTTCTTCACCACCACCATAAAATCATCATCATCATCGTCGTTATCGTCCACTTCTTCTTTCTTCTTCTTCTTCTTCTTCTGCTTCTTCACCACCACCATAAAATCGTCATCATCATCATCATCATCGTCCACTTCTTCTTCTTCACCACCACCATAAAATCATCATCATCATCATCATCGTCCACTTCTTCTTTCTTCTTCTTCTTCTTCACCACCACCATAAAATCATCATCATCATCGTCATCATCATCGTCCACTTCTTCTTCACCACCACCACCATAAAATCATCATTATCATCATCGTCCACTTCTTCTTCACCACCACCACCATAAAATCATCATCATCATCATCATTAGCTCATTGTAAACAGCTCCCACCTCTCTTTGTCTCTCTGTCTTTTCATTTTATTCATTCAACTGTTCATTTTATTTTGGGGACGGTCTTTGCACTGAGGATAAAGAATGTAGGACTGATGAAAGAATTTTTTTTAATCAACAAAAATAAATGAATGAATGAATAAATTTATTCATGTATCGATTTTCATTTGTCTTCAATTCTCTAAATAAATAAATACAAGAGAGGCAAGGGCTTCAAGACTCACTTGTGATACACTTTTTTTTTAAATCCAAGCTTTTTATGTATTGAGTATAATTTCAAAATGTAATGTTTAAGATGAGAATGATCAGTTTAAAGCAAATTAAGTCCCCTAGCATTAATTACAGAGTAATTTCCCTTTTTCACTATCTACACCAAACGTTTGCAAAATAAATAAAACTTCCATGCTTAGCAAAAGAAGTTCCTGTTTGAACAAAAAATGATAGTAATGACTGCTCTTGTTGTGTCGAATATCAGATCAAAGTGCCAAGTTTAGAGAATACAAAAAATATAAATATAACAGTAAATGCAGTTTGCATATAATTAGGCTTCATTTTTTTATTTTTTTGTGCCCATCCCAGAGGTGCAATATTGTTTTAAACAAGATGACTGGAAAGAACTGAATTTTTCCTATTTTTATGCCTAATTTGGTGTCAACTGACAAAGTATTTGCAGAGAAAATTTCAATGTTAAAGTTTACCACGGACACACAGACACACACGCGCACACACGCGCACACACACACACACACACACACAGACAACGGAACACCGGGTTAAAACATAGACACTTTGTTTACACAAGTGAGTCAAAAAGCACCTCACTGACCTTGACATGCCCGCCATACATGTCCTCCTGGAAGCGGTCACACAGCAGCTGTTCAAAGTCGGTGAAGAAATAACAGCTCTCCTCCAGCTGTCCTTCAAACAGGATGTTCCGGGTCAGCAGCGCCACCTCGGCCCGTTCATCCACATTGTAGGTGATCTCCCCGTAATGCATGTACTGGAACGGCTCTGAGACGGAGAAATGAAACATTTCTCTGTTTTTGTTTTTTTAAATATTATTGTTGTTGTTTTAGGCGCGCGCGCGCGCGCGCACACACACACACACACACACACACACACACACACACACACACACACACACACACACACACACACACACACACACCATAGATAGATAGATAGATAGATAGATAGATAGATAGATAGATAGATAAATAAAGAAATGAATGATGAATGTAAAAACAAGTAGAAAAATAATACATGAAAAATAGATAAATAAACTGACTGATAAATAAGTAAATAGATAAATAAACAAATAAATAGATAAAGTCACTGACCATCCAGTCTGATCTGGTTATCAGCGCAGTCTGTACACTCCACCAGGTGTTTTACCTCCGCCTGACGCCAATCATAGTCCGTTGACGTCACCACGACTGCGTCACCTGCAACGTCAGGACCGTGTTTGTTTAGACTGTGACGTCACCAAAATTAACCTGATACGCAGCATCCGTTCGATGTCTGCATTGACGTCACAAAGTTTCATGCAGCACCATTGCTGGTGTATTTACGTTTGCATCACAAAATTGTGCGTCACATACAAAATCAGTGTCATACTGACGTGACAGAGATTGTGTCATAACCAAGAGAAATGACCCCCCCCCCCCCCCCGCTCCCCGCCCCCTCCCTGTTAATGTTACCAAAATCATGTCACAACACCGATGTCCTTTCAATACTGACGTCACCAAGATGTGTCACGTGCAACGACGATGTCATTTCTCTGTTGATGTCACCAGGTGCAAATCTGCAAATCTGTCTAATGCTAACGTCCATATTCTAAATATATTTCTGTTTAATAATTACGGTGTAATAATTAATTGCAATGTTTTTAAAAGCAAATATGTTAAATGCTTTTATTTGAGAACATATGTTTATTACTCTTGTTTAATCAAGTAATCCGCGTGTGTGGGGTGGGGGGGAGGGGGGGGGGAGAGGGGGTGCGGGTGTGTACTGATTATCTGGTTGTGGTTTTCCACAATTCATCTTTATTCTTATTTTATCTGTCTATTATAATCAATGTGCAGTATAGTAGGCTATGTTTATAATCATATTCAAATAATGTTTCTTAATTCTTTCTGTTTTTACATTAAGAATACTAGTTATTACCTGCAGTGTGTGGATGTATGTCTGAAATGATGTATGTGATATTTTTTACATTTGTATCTTCGTAATATTCGTAAAAGCTGTTGTTGACTTTTACAGTTATGGTCCCCATGTTGTTTACTTGTCTATGTTGTGATAATGCACCTGACCAAATTTCTCCAGTTGGAGATAATAAAGTTATTCTTATCTTATCTTATCTTATCTTATGTTGACGTCACCAAGATTGAAAGACACGCATCACCAATGCGATTATATATATATATATATATATATATATATATATATATATATATATTCTAATTATTCTATTATTCTTCACGTTTGTTTGAAGTCAGTCGAGCATGGGCACCTCAGTAGGTTCACATCACCTGGCGTTTAGTTGACGTCATTTGGTTTGCATCATTGGTAGGTATACTATCACTTTGCTAATTTCACTATACTATTATGGCAGCTGCATTGTAATCGCATTAGATGCAACGTCAGTACTGTTGATGTGTTGACACCACCCACCACTCAGACTGCGTCACCAGCACCGGGAAGGTCATTCTGACGATGACGTATGTAGTTGGTTGCATCATCTGCGACAACCACACGACTATGATGTCAAAGTCATTAAAACTGAGTCATCAGCAGAAACTTTGATTCATCTGTCAACTCATTCTGCTCTGGGTACGAGTTAACCCGTACCATAATTATTTCCTCTGATGACCAGGTACGAGTATTTTTGTACCAGCACACTATTCTAATTTTATTTATTCTTGCATTGCACAGTGGGCATTCAAAGCTGAACCATTCACGGATTCCAGAAGCATGGAAATCAAGCTTTGTCTGACCATTTCGCCGTTTTGGTGAACCACCCTGTTTTATTTACTGCAGTGATCTCATGCAGTGCTGATCCAGGGGAAATGGGGCAGTATGTAGCTGTGGGGTAGAATGAGTTAAAATATATTCTGGTTTTCTATAATTGTCTTTGTTTCCTGTATATTTCTCTGTCGTTTGAAAACAGAAACCGGGACTAATTCCACATATAAGCCTAACATAAACAATTCTCAAAACATCACCAACGTGTGCAACAAACAAACAAACAAACCCCCCTCCAGCCCCCCACCCCCCCTCAAAAAAAAAAAAAATTAAAAAAAGGAAAGAAGAAAAAATGAATCAATAAATTGATCGATTATTTTTGTTTTATATTAATCAATCAACAAATCAACCAAATAAATGAATAAGTAGATAAGTAAATAAATAAATAAATAATTTTTTTTAAAAGACTGACCGACTCTCCAGGACCTGGCGCTGTGCACCAGAGTGATCTTGGGGCGAGCCACCTCACCATCCAACACCCGGAAGTTCACCCGGGCGGACATGGAGGCCACCTCGAAATGCAGGTCGCCGGCCTCGTGGAACAGGTGCATGACGTCATCATTGTCCACAGCCTCTCGCACAGAGCTCGGGACACCTTGGATACATATACACATGTCACACGGAACTTCGGTGTGTGGACATAGACAGCAGATGTCACACACAACATGATAGACATCTTCGGTGTGTGGACGTAGACAGCAGATGTCACACACAACATGATAGACATCTTCGGTGTGTGGACGTAGACAGCAGATGTCACACACAACATAATAGACATCTTCGGTGTGTGGACATAGACAGCAGATGTCACACACAACATGATAGACATCTTCGGTGTGTGGACATAGACACAGAATGAAGGTCATTGGAGTGTGTGTGTGTGTGTCGGGGGCGGGGGGGGGGGGGGTGCTGGGGGATGGAGGGGGGGTATAGATATGAAAGGGTGAAAGGATAATGTATAAATGTGGATGTAAAAATGATAAACATCTTGAGCATGTGGCCATAAACATCAAAGTGAGCATAACTGATATCTTCAGAGTGGGGACACAGATACAGAAGGGACAAACACAAGCATCCTAAATGTCAACAGACGTTGATCTTTTTCGATCGATTCAAACTTCTGGTTACATACAGTATGTATTTGTCATCTTAACTCGAGGAGACTGGCATCAGCAAAGTGTGAAGGAAGACAGAAAGGAGGGAAGCAAGGAAGGAAGCAAGGAAGAAAGGCCAATAATAACAACAGTCACAAAAAAACAACAACAACAAAAAACAACAACTGCAACATGAGTAAGAAGCAAAACAACAATGACATAAATGTAAAAAGGAAGCTGCCTTTCTGCACAATGAAGGCGAATCTCTGGTCTGCCTCAACAGATCGAATGAGGTTTGAACCCAGGGTCTCCAACGCCTGAAGTGCGGACTCTGTGCGCGTCGGAATCGATACCCTCACAGCCGCGGCGATCACCACGTCGTCTGGTAAGTCTGTGGGCAATACAACACAAACCAAACAGTCACACTGAAGGCATATGTCAGCCAGTCGCTTGCTTTATCAGTCCACCATAAATATAACCATAAAGATGAAATGAACAAAATTCCCTTCATTCCTCTCCCCTCCCTTCAGTGTATCAGACTCTTTCTGTCAACAAGTGTATCAGACTCTTTCTGTCAACAAGTGTATCAGACTCTTTCTGTTAAGAAGTGTATCAGACTCTTTCTGTCAACAAGTGTATCAGACTCTTTCTGTCAACAAGTGTATCAGACTCTTTCTGTTAAGAAGTGTATCAGACTCTTTCTGTCAACAAGTGTATCAGACTCTTTCTGTTAACAAGTGTATCAGACTCTTTCTGTCAACAAGTGTATCAGACTCTTTCTGTCAACAAGTGTATCAGACTCTTTCTGTCAACAAGTGTATCCAGACTGCTCCAGGAAGTGTCCAGAGAAGGCTGTAAAGATCCAGAGAACACAGAAACCTTGTCTGGTTCATTCCATCGACTTGAATGCTTGACGGAGAATAGGTCGTTTGGGAAAGAAGGGGGACAAAAGGAAGTCTTTCCTTAATGAAATCACATCAAAGGAAAGAAAACCAACTGATATCAAAGTCAAACGAGGATTTTAAGAAAAAAGGATCTTTATCCAGATCTGATCAAATGAAATGAAACCAAAGTGAACCAGACCTAACCAGACCAAAGTGAACCAGACCTAACCAAACCAAAGTGAACCAGACCTAACCAAACCTGAACCAGACCTAACCAAACCAAAGTGAACCAGACCTAACCACACCAAAGTGAACCAGACCTAACCACACCAAAGTGAACCAGACCTATCCAAACCTGAACCAGACCTAACCAAACCAAAGTGAACCAGACCTAACCAAACCTGAACCAGACCTAACCAGACCAAAGTGAACCAGACCTAACCAAACCAAAGTGAACCAGACCTAACCAAACCTGAACCAGACCTAACCAAACCAAAGTGAACCAGACCTAACCAAACCTGAACCAGACCTAACCAAACCTGAACCAGACCTAACCAAACCTGAACCAGACCTAACCAAACCAAAGTGAACCAGACCTAACCAAACCTGAACCAGACCTAGCCAAACCTGAACCAGACCTAACCAAACCTGAACCAGACCTAACCACACCAAAGTGAACCAGACCTAACCAAACCTGAACCAGACCTAACCAAACCTGAACCAGACCTAACCAAACCAAAGTGAACCAGACCTAACCAGACCAAAGTGAACCAGACCTAACCAAACCAAAGTGAACCAGACCTAACCAGACCAAAGTCCATGAAACGAACTTGGAGTGAACTTGGCCAAAAAGTCCAGATCTGCTAAATAACCAGTCCCGGTCTGTCCTGTCCTGTCACACACACACACACACACACACACACACACACACACACACACATATGCATGGGCACCCTGCAAGGTGTAATGCACATATGTATGTTACCCCAACCTTCCCTTGACAATGGAGGCTCAGTTTAGCCCAGGGAAATCCTGTTGTGCAGCTCTTTCTATGCTGTGTTTCACAGCCATCCGTTTTCAGTGGAAACACACACAGCTATTCTACCTGCCTGCCTTTAACGATTTTATGTAGTTAATAATAATAATAATAATGGTATTTATATAGCGCTGAATCTTGTGCAGAGACAAATCAAAGCGCTTTCGCACTAGTCATTCACACGCACTCACACTGTACTCAAGTACAGTGCACATAGCACTTAGAGGGTTTCACTCTGTGTGTGTGTGTGTGTGTGTGTGTGTGTGTGTGTGTGTGCAGGCAGACAGACAGACAGACACAGGGAGTGCAGAACAGGGCCAAAGATGCAGGAGACAACAAGAGACACAGACAGAAAAGCACGCACTGTCCAGCATCAGATGCAAAGAGTCGTAGTTGGCTGTGGTGAAGACGTTGAAGTCCCGAACACTGCCGTCACCGTTCCACACCATCACGTGCAGGCCTGCCTTCGTCTCCAGCCCCAGAGTGGACGTCTGCACACGTCATGCACACTGCCTGCCCCTGTGTGTGTGTGTGTGTGTGTGTGTGTGTGTGTGTGTGTGTGTCTGTCTGTCTGTATGTATGTGTAGGTGCATAATTATGTGTGTGTGTGTGTGTGTGTGTGTGTGTGTGTGTGTGTGTGTGTGCAAGTGTGTGTGTGTGTGTGTGTGTGTATCTGTGTGTCTGTGTGTGTATATCTGTATATGTCTGTTTGTCTGTCTGTCTTTATGTGTAGGTGCGCGCGCGCGTGTGTGTGTGTGTGTATGTCTGCATATGTAAGTGCGTAATTATGCGTGTATGTGTGTGTGTGAGAGTGCGTGCGTGCGCTCGTGTGTGTGTGTGTCTGTGTGTCTGTGTGTGTGTGTCTGTCTTTTTGTAGGTGCATATTTATGCGTGTATGTGTGTATGTAGACTACTCCCCTCCCCCTTTAAACGCGTTCCTTAAGATTTACCACCTCATACATATATAAACATCTTAAACATGTTCACGAGTACGAACGCGTATATGCGTACACACACACACACACACACACACACACACACATACACTCACACACACACTCTCACACACACACACACACACACACACTCACACACACACACACACATACACTCTCTCTCTCTCACTCACTCACACACACACACACACACACACACACACACACGCACGCACGCACACACACACACACATTCTCTCTCTCTCTCTCTCTCTCTCTCTCTCACACACACACACACACACACTCTCTCTCTCTCTCGCTCACTCTCTCTCTCTCTCTCTCACACACTCTCTCTCTTTCTCTCTCGTACACACACACACTCACTCTCTCTCTCTCTCTCACACACAACACAACACACACACACACACACACACACACACATACATACTCTCTCTCTCTCTTTCTCTCCCCCCCCCCCCACACACTCTGTCTCTCTCTCATACACACACACACTCTCTCTCTCTCTCGCACACACACACACACACACACACACCTGGTGGTCATACAGCGCAGCACATGGCACATCCCGGGCGGCAGGCACAGTGTGGGCCAGTTTGGTCCATGGCAGCTTGTCCTCCCCGTGAACCTCCAGAGTCCCCCCATCATCCACCCCCACAAACTTCCCCGCGAACTCCTCTGTCTTGTGCACACTGTTGGACAGACCTGTTGGACAGACACAGCGATTGTGTGACTCAGTCAGCCACGCAGTGAAAGCTATACATTCATCCATGTGAGCGATGTTGTGTCTCTCAGTTTGACGCTGTGTTATACTCGTACATTATACATGTATTAAGTATTCAGTATAACTACATTTATATGCGTACATGTTTGTGTGTCTCTTAGAACAACGGCAGATGTGTAAGTCGGCCAAAGTGCTAATATCTTCACCGTTGGAAAATAGATTCATTCATTCATTCACAACTCCAGCACCTCCTCTCTCACCAACCGCTCCATGCTCCCACCAACCGCCCCACCCCCCACCCCCCTCCCTTCCCAACAACCTTCCCCCCCTCAATGCACCCATTGGCTTCATCCACTTTTTTTTTTCCGCTTGAGACGGAATGAGTAGTATTCACACTGCGTAGACGTGAACTCCGCCAGTTACACAGAGGAGTGGAGCGGAAGTCATGTGGATATTGCTCATCCAGCCACCCTTCAGGTCAGGTCATTAGATAGATTGCTACTGGTAACCTGTAAATCCAGTACAACCTGTTCAGGGTCGGGTTGCCGGCGACTAAACCGGCACTCCCACCGCTGCCTTCCGGGACTGGTGAGGCGGGTGGTTAGACACCCTTATGGAACTAAAACCGAGATCCATAAAAGGGCGTCGGCTCAGGAGAGCCATCGACGGCCATCTAGCTCCACCGTGCTGTGTGCATGCTACACGCGGTTGGCCCCCGGGGTGTGTCTACCCATGCATGTGAAGTTTGGATCCGGCAGAATCTGCGGAAGAAACCTGTCGGTTCAACGGAGAGGAAAGCGGTTACAGCAACGCACTGTGGAGTGCAGAGAGCAAGATGAGATACCGAAAGGATATCTTGGTCATCCACTGCATCCGTGCTCATCCTCCAGTCGTCTCGACTTAGTCTTGCCACTGGAAATTGGTGAACCCGGACGAGAGAGTGAGGTCGACGTTGCGCAGTTCCTCTTCACTTTAAACAAATTCATCGCGCAAGTTATCAGTTATCCCCCCCCCCTACCACCACCACCTCTCCTCCCTCACTCCACCTCCCCCCTCGTCCCTCCAGCTCCTCAGCTCACCGTACAGGTTGATGGTGGCCCTCTTGGTGAAGCGGCAGTCCTGGCTGCCGATGTGCAGACTGCCCAGTACGTGGATGTAGGTCACGTTCAGCACCAGGCCGTCCACGTCGCCCCACACCAGGGACCCACCCGCCTCCACCCGGATCGTACTCAGGGCGGGTGGCTGCATGTCTAGCAGGACCTTGCCTGTGATCACCACCTGCAGTGAGGGGACGGGGCCATATATATATATATGGCTGACTGATATACATCTCTCTCTCTCTCTCTCTCTCTCATCATCATCATCACCATCACCACCATCACCATCATCATCAACATCATCACTATCACCATTATTATTATCACCATTACCACCACTATAATCATCATCATCACCATAATCACCATCACCATAACCACCATCACCATCATCATCACCATCATCATCACTACCATCACCTTCACTACCACCACTGCCACTACCATCACCATCATCACCATCATCGCCATCATCATCATCATCATCATCACCATCATCATCACCACCATCACCATCACTACCACCACTACCACCACCATCATCACCATCATCATCATCACCATCATCATCACCATCATCATCACCATTACCATTACCAGCAGGAGCAGCAGTAGATACTGTCACCATCATGATGAGCAATTACAATACAATAATACATGCGGGCCTCTGTGTGTGTGTGTGTGTGTGTGTGTGTGTGTGTGTGTGTGTGTGTGTGTGTGTGTGTGTGTGTGTCTGTCTATCTGTCTGTGTGTCTGTCTGTCTATGTCGGTGTTTGTGTCGGTGTCTGTATTTGTGTGTCTGTGTGTGCAAGTGATATGCTTACATGGTAATATATAATAGTATCATGTGAAAGGTTTGTGTCGGCCAGTCATATTCCTTTATTTCCCACATGTTTTTTCTTACAGTGGGTCCTTTTACTTCGGTTGCAAATATAACCCCCCCCCAAAAAAAAACAAAAAACAAAACCCACACCAAACAAACAGCTACAATATGATAAACAATACCATCAAGGCAGCAATAAACAATACCATCAAGGCAGCAATAAACAATACCATCAAGGCAGCAATAAACAATACCATCAAGGCAGCAACCATCAAGGCAGCAATAAACAATACCATCAAGGCAGCAATAAACAATACCATCAAGGCAGCAATAAACAATACCATCAAGGCAGCAATAAACAATACCATCAAGGCAGTAATAAACAATACCATCAAGGCAGCAATAAACAATACCATCAAGGCAGTAATAAACAATACCATCAAGGCAGTAATAAACAATTCCATCAAGGCAGTAATAAACAATACCATCAAGGCAGCAATAAACAATACCATCAAGGCAGTAATAAACAATACCATCAAGGCAGCAATAAACAATACCATCAAGGCAGCAATAAACAATACCATCAAGGCAGCAATAAACAATGCCATCAAGGCAGCAACCATCAAGGCAGCAATAAACAATACCATCAAGGCAGCAACCATCAAGGCAGCAATAAACAATTCCATCAAGGCAGTAATAAACAATACCATCAAGGCAGCAATAAACAATACCATCAAGGCAGTAATAAACAATACCATCAAGGCAGTAATAAACAATTCCATCAAGGCAGCAATAAACAATACCATCAAGGCAGCAATAAACAATACCATCAAGGCAGCAATAAACAATACCATCCAGGCAGCAATAAACAATACCATCAAGGCAGCAATAAACCATCAAGGCAGCAATAAACAATACCATCAAGGCAGTAATAAACAATACCATCAAGGCAGCAATAAACAATACCATCAAGGCAGCAATAAACCATCAAGGCAGCAATAAACAATACCATCAAGGCAGTAATAAACAATTCCATCAAGGCAGCAATAAACAATACTATCAAGGCAGCAATAAACAATACCATCAAGGCAGCAATAAACAATACCATCAAGGCAGCAATAAACAATACCATCAAGGCAGCAATAAACAATACCATCAAGGCAGCAATAAACAATACCATCAAGGCAGCAATAAACAATACCATCAAGGCAGCAATAAACAATACCATCAAGGAATAACAAACAATACCATCAAGGCAGTAATCGTCGTACTTTTTATCCCCTTTGCCCTGGGCAAAATCACAAACACTATCCTAGTCATCTAACGTCATCGTCAACATCATACGTTACTGTTATCAGCGTTTTCGTTGTCATCACTCGCCATGCCGAGGTATCGCCCATTCAACGCTGCCGTCATCATTGATATTATCATCACCATCACTATCATCTTCACCAGCGTCATAGCATAACGATAATATGAACTTGGTGATGAGCTGGTTTACGGTATACCTTTGTCAATGCTGATGGGCACAGTTCAGTCTCTTTCAGGGGAAGGGGGTCATTCAATCTTTGCGTTAAATGAATAGCTAGGACTGTGATAAGACTCCATCTCCCAATCCGTTTACCGTTGACCTTCTGATCCAGTGATCAGTGTTGGAGGCCCCGTGTCGTTGTGATCACAGTGATCAGTGTTGGAGGCCCCGTGTCGTTGTGATCACAGTGATCAGTGTTGGAGGCCCCGTGTCGTTGTGATCACAGTGATCAGTGTTGGAGGCCCCGTTTCGGCATGGTGTTGTGATCACAGTGATCAGTGTTGGAGGCCCCGTTTCGGCATGGCGTTGTGATCACAGTGATCAGTGTTGGAGGCCCCGTTTCGGCATGGCGTTGTGATCACAGTGATCAGTGTTGGAGGCCCCGTTTCGGCATGGCGTTGTGCTCACAGTGATCAGTGTTGGAGGCCCCGTTTCGGCATGGTGTTGTGATCACAGTGATCAGTGTTGGAGGCCCCGTTTCGGCATGGTGTTGTGATCACAGTGATCAGTGTTGGAGGCCCCGTTTCGGCATGGCGTTGTGCTCACAGTGATCAGTGTTGGAGGCCCCGTTTCGGCATGGCGTTGTGATCACAGTGATCAGTGTTGGAGGCCCCGTTTCGGCATGGCGTTGTGATCACAGTGATCAGTGTTGACATGTGATCACAGTGACCAGTGTTGGAGGCCCCGTTTCGGCATGGCGTTGTGATCACAGTGATCAGTGTTGGAGGCCCCGTGGCGTTGTGCTCACAGTGATCAGTGTTGGAGGCCCCGTTTCGGCATGGCGTTGTGATCACAGTGATCAGTGTTGGAGGCCCCGTGGCGTTGTGATCACAGTGATCAGTGTTGACATGTGATCACAGTGATCAGTGTTGGAGGCCCCGTTTTTATATGATGACAGTATTGAAACGAAATACTCGAAAACAAATTAAGTTTGATGGAGACGACAACTACACTCCCAATGATAGCCGATATGATCATGAAAAATGATATTAATACAGCAAAAACATCAAAAGCTTGCGCGCGCGGAAAAACACTTTAGTGCACACAGACACACACAAACACACACTCTCATCTCATCATCTCATCTATCCCTTGACCCGTGGGTGGGTCGTTGGGGCACCATGGATGACTGCCTGGTCAGCTCGCGCCACCTGCCTCGACAACATCAAAGAGTGGACGGGCCTGCCATTTGCCACAAACACACACAAACACACACAGACACACACAAACACACACACACATACACACACACACACACACACACACACACACACACGCGCGCGCGCGCGCGCGCGCGCACGCACCTCGGATTCGAACCCAGGCAGGGTGTTCTGGGGCCAAGTGGAAATGTTACTCCACCGCTCCAAACCCGACTGGAGCCAGGGGCACTCGCCGGAAGTGACGTCACACCATGACGTCAGCAAGGCCGTGCACAGTAGCAGCAGCCGAGACCGTGACATGTCTGTATTATCTGCCTGCCTGTTTCCCAACAGGAAGAAAGAGTGAAAGAAAGAAAGAAAGAATGAATGAATGGGAAAAAAAAAACTATTGGTAGGAAGAAACTGAACAAGCAAGCAATCAGACAGCCAACAAGAGAAAAACAGCTAGATGGATGGAAGGAAAGATGGATGGATGGATGGATGGATGGATAAATAAACAGATAATAAATGAATGAGTTGATAATAGATAAATAGATAGATTGATAATCAAGTGAAATCCAGTCCAGTCAAGGTTATAAATTGTCAGGCCATTTACCAACACAATGGAGTTAACAAACAAACAAAACAAAAAAAAACAAAAAACAAAAAAACAGCATGAAATCTCATTCACGGATCCCCCCCCCCCCTCTCTCTTTCTCTGTGTGTGTGTGTGTGTGTGTGTGTGTGTGTGTGTGTGTGTGTGTGTTAACAAAATACTCAATTTTCATATTAACTTTAAAACTATAAAACTAGAATGAACATAAAAGAGAAATTGAATCGACCATGTACATTCCCGGCGGGTGTAACTAAACTTGTACATCTATCTAGATCCTAAAAAGAATTCTTAATTGCCCTAAAAGATTTTCTGAATGCCCAAGATACACCAGAATAATATGATTTAAACGGCGTTCTCATTGCGAATACTGCAATCGATTTATTTCGCCCTTAAAAAAAGTATGTTTAAATGTTAAATTTTTGAACGTCAGTTAAGGAGCCACGATAGTGTATTGAGACAGACAGTTTCTTCTCACCCGAACACGCGGGGTTCGAATATGCCTTCATGGTTTTTTCTTTCTTTTTCTTTCTTTCTGTCTTTTTTTCTTTTTTCTTTTCTTTTTTTTTAACCTGAAGCTTTATAATAACAAATACAGAACACATTTTAACAATCAGATTTTTTTAAAAAGTGTATCACAAGTGATTCTTGAAGGCCTTTCCTCTCTTGTTTTTCTTTCTTTTTATATTATTATTGTTATGACGTGATAAGTGTGGTGATAGTTTGAGACACAAGTGGTGTGTCAGAGGTTTAAGTCGCACGTTTGGTGTGTCTACTGTGTGAGACAAGTTGGTGTGTCAGAGGTTTAAGACACAAGTTTGGTGTGTCTACTGTGTGAGACAAGTTGGTGTGTCAGAGGTTTAAGACGCAAGTTTGGTGTGTCTACTGTGTGAGACAAGTTGGTGTGTCTACTGTGTGAGACAAGTTTGGTGTGTCTACTGTGTGAGACAAGTGGTGTGTCTACTGTGTGAGACAAGTGGTGTGTCTACTGTGTGAGACAAGTGGTGTGTCTACTGTGTGAGACAAGTGGTGTGTCTACTGTGTGAGACAAGTGTGGTGTGTCTACTGTGTGAGACAAGTGGTGTGTCTACTGTGTGAGACAAGTTGGTGTGTCTACTGTGTGAGATACGTTGGTGTGTCTACTGTGTGAGACAAGTTGGTGTGTCTACTGTGTGAGATACGTTGGTGTGTCTACTGTGTGAGACAAGTGGTGTGTCTACTGTGTGAGACAAGTGTGGTGTGTCTACTGTGTGAGACAAGTGGTGTGTCTACTGTGTGAGACAAGTGGTGTGTCTACTGTGTGAGACAAGTTGGTGTGTCTACTGTGTGAGACAAGTGGTGTGTCTACTGTGTGAGACAAGTGGTGTGTCTACTGTGTGAGACAAGTTGGTGTGTCTACTGTGTGAGACAAGTTGGTGTGTCTACTGTGTGAGATAAGTGGTGTGTCTACTGTGTGAGACAAGTGGTGTGTCTTACGTTTCCCACATTGAGGGAAATTGTGCTCTGGGGGGGAGCATCATTATTGAAAGCAAGGGCATAGCGTGCATACCTTGCATGTTCTTGGAGTTTTGCAGGAGATGGGACCTATATAAAAATCAGTTCAGTACGGAATTAGGTCACTGCATACTCCATTTGGATTAAGTTTCAGTGAGAAGAGACTTACCCACGTTCAGTTGGTGCTCCACACTTAGTGGTAGCAAGGCTGGTGTAAATATTGTGTCAGTACCGTAACGATATTTGAACATTTGTCCATATCTATAAAAAAAAAAAAAAAAAATAAAATAAAATAAAATAAAAAAGAACTTAAAGACTATTATAAGTTGTTGTTTTTTTCTCTGAGAGAGGGGGGGTAATGTCAAGGAGCGACAGGCTTGATTTTTGTGTGCTCCCTTCTGATTGGTCGGACTGGAGAGTCGGAAGTTGGGATAAAAATGATTTCGTTATTGTCCTTGATCGGAAGTGGCGGCGGAAGGTGTGAGCCTGGGTATATGTTCCATTTTTATATGAAACAGAAATCTTATTCGTGACAAACGATAATTTCTGTTTTCATGAAGGGTAAAAACAGTCGTGCACGTGAAAGCCCACTCAAACAGAAACGTGAACGTGGGAAGCAATGAACAACAACAACAACAACAGCAACAACAACAGCAACAACAAGATCTTGATGTTGAACAAGATCAACATGTTGAACAAAAAGAAGAAGAACAAGAACAACAAGGAAAACAGAACCAAGACATGTTTGCTCACCCCCAAGAAGACCTCAGTGCCTTGGCAATCACACAGAAAAATGTTGCTTTGGGGTGAATTCTTTGAGGCGAGGGTGCATCCTGCGTCACAGTGTCCTGTGTCACTGTATATATAGGCTGAGAAAAGCTTTCAACAGTGATAAACTGCAGCAAAGCAAGGATTTGATAGCAGCCCTGGTGTCATTACTGCAGTGATAACGGAAAGGTTTATGTGCTCAGCACTTTTTCTCGTATTTCCATCGATCCTAGACTGTTAGCAGAAAGAAGGAAAGGAAGACAGGGCTGAACGCCTGATTAACCCTGTTTGTGTCTGCAATTCTCAGTCCCTTTGTGGTTTTATGGGTCTTTGTAAATGTCCCCCCTTCTCTCTCTCTCTCTCTCTCCCCCCCCACCCCCTTCTCTGCCTCACCCCTAGCTCTCTAATCAACGTCCCCTGTGTGTTCAGAATAATGTCCACGCCTTACTTGCAGTCTCGTCCTGTTGTCCGGAATTGGAGAGTCATCTGAAGAAGGCTTTCATTTCAGTTTCAATGTTTTAGTTGTGTCTGTGTGTTTTTGATTATTTGTAATGATCGGTTGATAGCAATGATATGAATGTAATGACAGTAAAGATGATCAAAGTGTAACGAGTTATGAAAAAAGGATCACGTGTGCCATAGACAGTAATGCCAATAAATACGTTAAAAAACAAGGGTCACGTGTGTCAGACAGTAATGCCAATAAATACGTTAAAAAACAAGAATCACCTGTGTCATAGACAGTAATGCCAATAAATACGTTAAAAAACAAGGGTCACCAGTGTCATAGACAGTAATGCCAATAAATACGTTAAAAAACAAGGGTCACGTGTGTCATAGACAGTACTGCCAATAAATACGTTTAAAAACAAGGGTCACGTGTGTCATAGACAGTAATGCCAATAAATACGTTAAAAAACAAGGGTCACGTGTGTCATAGACAGTAATGCCAATAAATACGTTAAAAAAAGAGGGACATTGTAAACTGGCGGTCACAAGAAAATATGATAATATGATTTATTGAATATAAGTACTAGTTTGAATTATCTGAATTTGTGATAACCTTTTTATCATTAAATGGCAGACCCCTGTGTATGAAATAGCCTCTAAAACAGCATCTTCATTTCCCTGATAGTCATTCTTCCTCATCGAAATAGTGAATAATAATGACCCAAGTTCTGAAGCAAGTGCACACACACACACACACACACACACACACACACACACACACACACACACACACACACACACACACACACGTGCACACACACACACACACACACACACACACACACACACACACACACACACACACACACACACACACACACACACACACACACACACACACACACACACACACATCCCTAATCTGAAATCATCTTCAGTGTTGATAAATTGTTCAGCAGTACAGTTTGTTGCTAATATTCGATTTATTTTCAAATCTTTGTTATATAGTCCAGTTGGTTCATTAGTTTTTCCGCTAGAAAGATGTTTCACTGTTATCTTTTTTATGTATGACAAAACTTCACCCAGTTATTCTAAATATGTAACACTCGGACGCACGCACACATCGTGCAATACAAATGCCATACATTATTATTATTATTGTTGTTATTGTTATTGTTGTTGTTGCTGTTGTTAGTATTAGTATCAATATTAGTATCGTTGTTGTTGTTGTTATCATTATTAGTGGTAGTATTATTATTGTTGTTGTTGTTTTGATTATCATTCCAGAAAATCGAGACAATGTGTGTCAATGCAGGAAAAGCCAAGGGCGAGAGACAATGCAGACAGCGATGTGGGGGTACAGAAGGAAGCTGTTCTCCCGTGACACAGTCTTCATCTCTACAGACCGGCTCTTTCAGTCTGCAGCGATGTGGGGGTACAGAAGGAAGCTGTTCTCCCGTGACACAGTCTTCATCTCTACAGACCGGCTCTTTCAGTCTGCAGCGATGTGGGGGTACAGAAGGAAGCTGTTCTCCCGTGACACAGACCCGCTCTTTCAGTCTGCACAGCCTTGCTTCATCACTCAGCCCTGCTGTTGCAGCGTCGTGCCCAATGGCGGTAGTTGCCGATGATCGGTATTACATCAGATCTTGGCGCTTTGCCCGTAATGAGCAGGGAATGGCAATGTCTGTTCTCTCTCTCCCTCTCTGCCCCACCACCCCCTACCCCCACTCTCTCCTTGTGTGTGTGTGTGTGTGTGTGTGTGTTTCTTAGACTCATTCTCATACATCAAACAAGCACAAACATGTATGCATTCACCAACAAAGCCACTTGCGTTTTATGAAATAATTTAGATTGTTTCGCCTCCCCCCTTCCCCCTCCGTACCTATATATGCATGTAGATCAATGGCGTTCTTTCCACGCTTATGCAAACAATGTATTGTTATAGGACCAGGTTCGATGTTGTTTGTTTGCTATAAATCAGATCCTGAAGCAGATTTTGGATAGCGACTGTGGAACGATCGGTTGTGGATTCCTTAATGGGGGTGGGGGTGAGGGGAGGGCTGTGGGGAGGGGAGGGGGTGATACATACAGGTCGATGGGTTTTCTCTCCATCTCTGTCTCTCCGTCTCTGTCTCTCTGTCTGTCTCTCACTTTTTCCTCCCCTCTTCTCCTATCTCGCCCTCTGCCACCACTCTCTTTCCCTCGTCACCATGCGAAATGACAGAATGCCTGAAGAAGTGATGAACATTGTTCGCATTCAGCCGAGTTCTGGTCCTACTGATTTCTTCCTGCCGTTGTTTATAGATGACAGCACAGCCTTCCTCCATCCACTCCAACCTTCCTCCATCCCTTCCAACCTTCCTCCATCCACTCCAACCTTCCTCCATCCACTCCAACCTTCCTCCATCCCTTTCAACCTTCCTCCATCCACTCCAACCTTCCTCCATCCCTTTCAACCTTCCTCCATCCACTCCAACCTTCCTCCATCCACTCCAACCTTCCTCCATCCCTTCCAACCTTCCTTCATCCACTCCAACCTTCCTCCATCCACTCCAACCTTCCTCCATCCCTTCCAACCTTCCTCCATCCCTTCCAACCTTCCTTCATCCCTTCCAACCTTCCTTCATCCACTCCAACCTTCCTTCATCCACTCCAACCTTCCTCCATCCCTTCCAACCTTCCTCCATCCCTTCCAACCTTCCTTCATCCACTCCAACCTTCCTTCATCCCCTCCAACCATCCTTCATCCCTTCCAACCTTCCTCCATCCACTCCAACCTTCCTTCATCCCTTCCAACCTTCCTTCATCCCTTCCAACCTTCCTCCATCCCTTCCAACCTTCCTCCATCCCTTCCAACCTTCCTCCATCCCTTCCAACCTTCCTCCATCCACTCCAACCTTCCTCCATCCCTTCCAACCTTCCTCCATAACCTCCAACCTTCCTCCATCCACTCCAACCTTCCTTCCCTTCCACCCTTCCTTCATCCCTTCCAACCTTCCTCCATCCCTTCCACCCTTCCTTCATCCCTTCCAACCTTCCTCCATCCCTTCCAACCTTCCTCCATCCCTTCCAACCTTCCTTCATCCCTTCCAACCTTCCTCCATCCCCTCCAACCTTCCTCCATCCACTCCAACCTTCCTTTCCTTCCACCCTTCCTTCATCCCTTCCAACCTTCCTCCATCCACTCCAACCTTCCTTCCCTTCCACCCTTCCTTCATCCCTTCCAACCTTCCTCCATCCCTTCCAACCTTCCTCCATCCCTTCCACCCTTCCTTCATCCCTTCCAACCTTCCTCCATCCCCTCCAACCTTCCTCCATCCACTCCAACCTTCCTTCCCTTCCACCCTTCCTTCATCCCTTCCAACCTTCCTCCATCCCTTCCACCCTTCCTTCATCCCTTCCAACCTTCCTCCATCCCCTCCAACCTTCCTTCCCTTCCACCCTTCCTTCATCCCTTCCAACCTTCCTCCATCCCTTCCACCCTTCCTTCATCCCTTCCAACCTTCCTCCATCCCCTCCAACCTTCCTCCATCCCCTCCAACCTATCTCCAACCGACCTGTTGACCATTGTAACTGAGTGTGAACACAGTGTCAGGCAGGTTTCAGGTTTGGTGTCATTGACATGAAATGTGAGACGTTTTCATGCATCTCCACCGTACAGAGTTTCCTGCAATGCACACGTCTTGTTTTGATTGTTCATGTCAGGTCTTCTCCTCCTAACCTCCATGTTCATTCAATATTCAAACTTTGGGGTCTTTGGGGAGTGAACGTGTACGCCTTGTTGTGAACACTGATCATTTCGTCTGGAGGGGAACAAATGTGGATATTGCCCTGAAAAGTTGGTATACCCAGACTGCCCACTTCTCTTAGCGCCATTCCCTGTGGATGCACGTGAAGACTCTTCCTCTGTCAGCTTCTCCAGACTTTGTTTCCGTGGCATGGCTGCTACACTGACCGTCACACCGTCACTCGGGCCTCTCCCGTCAAACACTGTGTGAACTGTTGTCAGGAACGTTCTGCCATGCACGGGCAGCGCCGATAAGGTCCCTCAACTTGTGTGCCTTTTTTCTTCAATGGATCAGCAGCATTAGATCATTTTGTCTTCATTCACAAGGTGCACTGCTTCAAGTCAATTTCAAGACTTGTTCAGGATTAAAGAGGCTATGCCAGTCTTGAATAAAAGCTAATTCGTGTTTGCACATTTCTTCTGTCGTTACTGCTGTGTGCACATGTCAAATGATCGGTATAAGGACAGGCCCGGCGCTTCCTTTTTGAGGAATGTCTGGGTTTGTTCCAATGTACCTTTTATTTACCTGTGTGCTAGCTGAATCGATAGCGTAAGCAGCACTGACTTGAAGTTGTGTACCATGTGAATGGAGAGAGTTACTATTTGTTATTCATTTTGCAACGTAGAATTTGCGTTTATTTTTCTTGTCATCATAAACATTCGTGCTGAACAGCTACCAAACATGTGCCCAAGAAACACTGTTCATCAACTGGAGAGAGAGAGAGAGGGGGGGGGGGGGGGATCATAAAGAATTAATAAGACAGAAAGACAGAGGAGGACGAACTGACAACTCTATCTCAAAACGTTATTCAAGGATTTTAGGGATAGCCTGTTCTTCCAATCTGTCCTCACTAATGTACATCAATCACAGTTGGCGCAAGTATTCTGTGAAGGAAGGGGAAGAAAGAACCAAATGTCCATGCATATGGAGAGAGAGAGAGAGAGAGAGAGAGAGAGAGAGAGAGAGATGTTAAAATAAGCATAATTATGATCACACATACACACACACGGGAAATCAGAAACACGAATACGCTGAAACGTGTCTTGCCTTTGCACCCGCCTGGAAGTGAAACACTTTTGAATGGCTATTCATTTTATTCTATTTCTTTCTTCTTTTGTTGGTTATATCTTATTTCATTTTATTTCGTTTCATTTTATTTTGTCTTATTTTACTCTGTTTCACTTTGTTTTTTTTGGTTTTTTTCCATTGGAACAGAGCATGTATTGATGATTACCTACTGAATACACAATATAATACTCCCCTTGGGAGACACGCCAGAATCTGTATTGTCAGTGCAGCAGACAAATCGAACAGGACAGCCATTCCTTGCCCATCAGCAAGCTGTTGTAAAGCAGCATCCAAACTGTCGTTAGGAAGCCATTGGAAAGAAAGGATTGTGCTGACTCAGTGATTGTCGGCAAGGCAAAGCCACGTGCACCCTGCACTGTGGAAGGGAACAGCGTGTAGACTTGGGAGCCAACTTGTCCACGTCGATCGTTCTGGTGGACAGCTTCCTTTGTTACTGAAATCATATTTCCTATCATGACGGTGATTGAGCGAAATTGCATGCCCCCCCCCCCCCCCCCCCCCCCCCCCCCACTTACCCCCCCCCCTTCCCCCCTCCTCCCCCAGATAACTGGCACGTTCACACAACAAAGCCGACAGGCAAACAGAATGTTCACAGAACTGTAAACCACACGTGTCCCCCCTTTCTGTTGTTCACTGAACTGTAAACCACACGTGTCCCCCCGTTCTGTTGTTCACTGAACTGTAAACCACACGTGTCCCCCCTTTCTGAACTGTAAACCACACGTGTCCCCCCTTTCTGTTGTTCTCTGAACTGTAAACCACACGTGTCCCCCCTTTCTGAACTGTAAACCACACGTGTCCCCCCGTTCTGTTGTTCACTGAACTGTAAACCACACGTGTCCCCCCTTTCTGTTGTTCACTCAACTGTAAACCACACGTGTCCCCCCGTTCTGTTGTTCACTGAACTGTAAACCACACGTGTCCCCCTTTCTGAACTGTAAACCACACGTGACCCCCCTTTCTGTTGTTCACTGAACTGTAAACCACACGTGTCCCCCCTTTCTGTTGTTCTCTGAACTCTAAACCACACGTGTCCCCCTTTCTGAACTGTAAACCACACGTGTCCCCCCTTTCTGTTGTTCTCTGAACTGTAAACCACACGTGTCCCCCCGTTCTGTTGTTCACTGAACTGTAAACCACACGTGTCCCCCTTTCTGTTGTTCACTGAACTGTAAACCACACGTGACCCCCCTTTCTGTTCTTCTCTGAACTGTAAACCACACGTGTCCCCCTTTTTGAACTGTAAACCACACGTGTCCCCCCTTTCTGTTGTTCACTGAACTGTAAACCACACGTGTCCCCCTTTCTGAACTGTAAACCACACGTGTCCCCCCTTTCTGTTGTTCACTGAACTGTAAACCACACGTGACCCCCCTTTCTGTTGTTCTCTGAACTGTAAACAACACGTGACCCCCCTTTCTGTTGTTCTTTGAACTGTAAACCACACGTGACCCCCCTTTCTGTTGTTCTCTGAACTGTAAACCACACGTGTCCCCCTTTCTGAACTGTAAACCACACGTGTCCCCCTTTCTGTTGTTCACTGAACTGTAAACCACACGTGTCCCCCTTTCTGAACTGTAAACCACACATGTCCCCCCTTTCTGTTGTTCACTGAACTGTAAACCACACGTGACCCATCTTTCTGTTGTTCTCTGAACTGTAAACAACACGTGACCCCCCTTTCTGTTGTTCTTTGAACTGTAAACCACACGTGTCCCCCCCTTTCTGTTGTTCTCTGAACTGTAAACCACACGTGTCCCCCTTTCTGAACTGTAAACCACACGTGTCCCCCTTTCTGAACTGTAAACCACACGTGACCCCCCTTTCTGTTGTTCTCTGAACTGTAAACCACACGTGTCCCCCTTTCTGTTGTTCTCTGAACTGTAAACAACACGTGACCCCCCTTTCTGTTGTTCTCTGAACTGTAAACCACACGTGTCCCCCCTTTCTGAACTGTAAACCACACGTGTCCCCCCTTTCTGTTGTTCACTGAACTGTAAACCACACGCGTCCCCCCTTTCTGAACTGTAAACCACACGTGTCCCCCCTTTCTGAACTGTAAACCACACGTGTCCCCCCTTTCTGAACTGTAAACCACACGTGTCCCCCCTTTCTGTTGTTCACTGAACTGTAAACCACACGTGTCCCCCCTTTCTGAACTGTAAACCACACGTGTCCCCCTTTCTGTTGTTCACTGAACTGTAAACCACACGTGTCCCCCCTTTCTGAACTGTAAACCACACGTGTCCCCCCTTTCTGTTGTTCTCTGAACTGTAAACCACACGTGTCCCCCCTTTCTGTTGTTCACTGAACTGTAAACCACACGTGTCCCCCCTTTCTGTTGTTCACTGAACTGTAAACCACACGTGTCCCCCTTTCTGAACTGTAAACCACACGTGTTTCCCCCGTTCTGTTGTTCACTGAACTGTAAACCACACGTGTCCCCCCTTTCTGAACTGTAAACCACACGTGTCCCCCCTTTCTGAACTGTAAACCACACGTGTCCCCCTTTCTGAACTGTAAACCACACGTGTTTCCCCTTTCTGTTGTTCACTGAACTGTAAACCACACGTGTCCCCCCTTTCTGAACTGTAAACCACACGTGTCCCCCCTTTCTGAACTGTAAACCACACGTGTCCCCCTTTCTGTTGTTCACTGAACTGTAAACCACACGTGTCCCCCCTTTCTGAACTGTAAACCACACGTGTCCCCCCTTTCTGAACTGTAAACCACACGTGTTTCCCCTTTCTGTTGTTCACTGAACTGTAAACCACACGTGTCCCCCCTTTCTGAACTGTAAACCACACGTGTCCCCCCTTTCTGAACTGTAAACCACACGTGTCCCCCCTTTCTGTTGTTCACTGTCATTGAAAACATTCACCATTCAGCTTCTTACTCTGCCTGCCCTTTTGGTGATGCATTGCATCATCTCTGCACTTTTCGTGTGTGTGTGTGTGTGTGTGTGTGTGTGTGTGTGTGTGTGTGTGTGTGTGTGTGTGTGTGTGTGTGTCTGTGTGTGTGTGTGTGTGTGTGTGTGTGTCTGTGTCTTTGTGTCTGTGTGTGTGTGTGTGTGTGTGTGTAGACAGAGAAACAACATGATAGTGGAGAGAGGCAAGAGCAGGTAAACAACTAAACAGTTCCGCCATAAAAAAAAAATGTTTACAAAGATGGATTAAAAACGAAAGGTGTCATCATCATAATGATAATGATAATAATAAAGTGTGACTTTGTGTGAGTGTGTGTGTGTGTGTGTGTGTATTCTATGTTGTATCAGTTTTAAACACTGTTGAAAAGGATTGAATCATGTGTGTCTTTGGAGTTACAATGTGGTATGGATTTATGCCTGTTCTCTTCCTGGGCTTACTGCATGTGTATCAGAGATTGTGATTGTTGTGAGGCTTACATTAACTTAGTATTTGAATATCTTATGTCTTTTATTGAATAGAATAGAATATATCTTTATTTCCGGGGTCACAAGGCATATTGTGTGTGTGTGGGGGGGGAAGGGGGGGAATAATAGTACATAACAAGATACGACCATAAATCGAAAACCATACACAAACACAGATACAGCAGAAATTAGGATACATACAAGTGCATACCAATATAAAAACTTGTGCATAGTCACACATGCATGCACTGCACACACACACACACACACAAACTTTCTCTCTCTCACTCTCTCTCTCTCACTTTTGAACAGAGGCTGCATATTACATGTGAATGAGGTTGATGACTAGATCTTCAGGTAGATGGTTGTTGATTGCACAATTCTAGTTATCGTGATGGATTTGTTCGAGAGACAGAGCATTGACTGCACTGGGGAAAAAGCTATTGGCGAAGCGATTGGTTTTCGTCCTTATACTTCTGTACCGTCGACCAGAGGGGAGCATCTCGAAAATCCCAAAAGCTGGGTGTGATTCGTCCTGGCTCATTGATTTTGCTTTTTTGAGTAGCCGCTTATAATATACGTCTTCTAGAGAAGGTAGATAAGCCCCGGTAATCTTGGTGGCAGTTTTTACGATTCTGTTAAGGGCTGCAACTTCTGCTTTGGAAATGTTTCCGTACCAAACAGTAATAGCGAAGGTTATAGCACACTTTCTCGGTAGAAATCAACCATGATTTCTTTTTTGATTCCGAACTTTTTGAGGCGCCGAAGAAAGTACAGGCGCCGTTGTGCTTTCTTAACAACTTTTTTCGTATTTTCCTCCCATTTCAAATCGTTGGAAATGATCAGTCCGAGAAATTTAAAGTCGCTGATGATCTCTACTTGCTTGTCTTTAATGACAAGTGGTAAGGGGTCAGATCTGGTCTTCCTGAAATCTAAAATTAATTCTTTGGTTTTTGATACGTTGAGTTCTAAGTTGTTTTGATCACACTAGCTGACAAGTTCCAGTACTTCTTCCCTGTAATTATTTTGACTCATCACTGTATTCATATTCAGTGACTGTGAGACTGTCATCATTGCATGTGTGTGGCTGATGTGTTGTATGTGAGGTTTGACACCAGCTTAGCATTTGCGTATTTATATCGTGCATTGTTTGTGTAGCATTCACCACACATGAATTTCCCTTGTTGAGATAATAAAGCATCATTATCATTGTAATTATTGTTATTGTTAGTATCATCGTCATCATCATCGTTACTACTACTACTACAACTACTACTATAAACCATTCTTCTTATCATTATTATTATCGAAGCATTTTGCCTTCTTTCTGCCACCGACTGCATGAGAAGAAAGAGAACTGTTGCTAGTCTTGCCATCTATTCTATCGAGTTGCTTCCCTTCAGTTTCTCGTTTCCGTGAGTGTGTGTGTGTGTGTGTGCGTGCTTGCGTGCGTCCGCGTGTATGTGTGTGTGTATGTGTGTGTGAATGTGCAAGTGAGTGAGTGAGTGAGAGAGAGAGAGAGAGAGAGAGAGAGAGAGAAGAAACAAGCAGATGAAAACCAACAATAAAATGCTTATATATATATATATATATATATATATATATATATATATATATATATATATATATATATATATATATATATATATATATATATATATATATAAGAAAATCGTGATAAAGAAATACACAACTGCATTTCTATTTCACACACACACACACACACACACACCACTGAACACAAATTCTCGGACACAATTACACTATGCCCATTCCACCCACATGCACATGTTCCCCCATATAGTGCAAAATCCTTACCAACACAAGCATATACAAAACATTTCACAGTTGATAATAGGAGTATTAGACTGACAGATCAAAAAATGTATTACTGTTAATTATTTTCAATGAGGTGATTCTTCAGATTTTTCTTAAAGACGTTTTTATTCACGATACTTTTCAGAGTGAGTGGGAGATTATTCCAAAAATTTCCACCAGAATACAGAAAGCCGGATTTGTAAAGGTTGTTTCTTGGTCTGGGTATGCAGAGCATGTGGTTGTGTCTGGGCTCATTAGTTTTTAAAGTGTCTGCAATCTTTTTAGAGCATTTCCATACATAACATTATGCATGCAAACAGCTTTGTTGAAGTACAGCCCGTTGTGAAAAGATTATATATTAAGTCGTTTATAGTCCATTGGGGTCAGTGAGTTTGACTTTAACAATACTATTTTCAGTGCTCTTTTATACATACGGTGAATGAACTTCATGTTTCAGAGGCTACAGCTGTCCCATGAAGTTGACGCTTAATCGATTACCGGCAGAATATGTGCACAGAAGAAGAGCTTTTGTGAATGGACATTAAGATTAAGGGTCTTTTTGATTTTTGCTCGTTGAAGTATTCTGTTAGAGAGACGTTTACTTAAGTGCTTCATATGATAGTCCAAAATAGATCTTCATCAATAATGACACTCAGAATTTTATGTGAATCTACCTCTTCAATTTCACTGACGCCGGGGAATAGTGGTTTGAAGTTATGTTTCTTGTTGTCTTTTTGTTGTGCACATACATACATGCACTTCGTTTTCTGAGCATTCAAGGACCTGTGATTCAAGTGTGTCCAGTCATTAAGTTTCAGAATATCATCTTGGAGTTCATTAGTTAGTTTACTGGCGTCTGAATTGCTTGAATGTAAGGATGTGTCATCTGCAAACATTTCACATTTACATTTCATGTAACAAGATAAGTCATTAACATAAGTGGGAATAAAATTGGCCCTAAGATGGATCCCTGTGGTACTCCATGTTTGATAGATGTACAATTTGAGGTTTGATTATTTACTGTTATTAACTGTTTCCTAACAGAAAGAAAAAGATTGTATAAGGTGAGTATACTCTGGTGGTAATTTATAAGCTTCTAATTTACGTAGTAACAAGGAGTGATTGATTGAGCGATCAAAAGCTTTCTCAAAATTTCTGAAAAGGAGACGTGTGAATTTATTTTCATTTACGTTGTGTAGAAGGCTGTCAGTGAGTTGTATGAGGGCTGTATGACAAGAATTATTTTTACGGAAACCAGACTGGTTTTCATGGATTAGGTCGTTGTCAAAGAGATAAGAATATAAAAATATTTGCAAATGTTTTTCAATGGGTTTAGACAGAGCAGACAAGGCAGAAATCGGTCTATAGTTAAATGGATCAGAAGAATCACCTGATTTGTACTGTGGAATGACTCTAGCCTGCTTGAATTTAGAAGGAAAACATTTCTCATCGATACACAAATTACAAAGATATGTCAGAGTATCTACAGTAACAGGGGAAGAAAGCTTTAATATCCATCCATCTAACCCGTCCACATCACGTGTGCCAGATTGCTTCAGTTGTGATAAACTTTGACTTACATCCAAGACAGTCACTGATTGAAGACTAAATGGAACATGAATTTTCTTTGAGTCAATATACTGTTTTAGAATACAGAGGTCATTTTCACTGGTCCTATCGCTTGGTATATTTTTTCAGCAATGATTGCAAAATGATTATTCAACTGATCTGCTGTTACATCAGTGATGCTTTGTTGTCTTTTTGCCACATGTTTATTATTCAACTTGTTTATGGCTTTCCAAATTAGACGAGAATCTTTTGTATTGATTAACATTTTCTGACAATAATTATATTTCGATTTACGTTTCATGGCGTTTACTTTATTTCTTCGTTTCTTATACAGTTCGTTTGATCCATACATCTTCAGATAATCTCTATAATGTATTTCAATGTCAATTTCTTTTGTTATCCATGGTGGCTTAACTGATATACATAATCTAAAGATGAGTTTGCTAAATCCGAGAGAAAATCATCATCTTTAAAGTTCTTAAAACTCTTGTATGATATAGTTTTATGTCCTACTTTTGGAATTTTAACACGATTTTTAAACCAGGTGAGACAGACTGGGAAATGATCACTACTACCACAAGGTGGAACACATACCTCTACAATGTGTTGTTTTGTGGTTCTGTAAATGTGATCTGTTAAGGTATTTGTGTTTTCAGTAATGCGTGTTGGTCTGTCAATCAATTGTTATAAGCCATGCATAGAGTAATTATGATGTCACTTTGGTTTTGGTTTCAGCAAATCCATACTGAAATCACCTAGAATAATAGTTTCATAATTTAACATTATCACCTCATCCATTACAGAACAAAATATATCCTCCCATTCTACATTTTCTGATTTCTATATACAAACTGCCCCTTCCTATCTCTGTGGCTGCCTTCACCTCTACACTCCATCTTGCTCACTACGATCGGCTTCGGATCCACTCTGTTTACGCATACCCAGATTCAAATACTCGACTGTTGGCCGCCGTTCTTTCTCTGTCTCTGGACCTTGCGATTGGAATTAACTTCCTCTTTCGCTTCGTCAAGTCTCCACACTCAGCTCTTACAAGTCTGGTCTTAAAACCCACCTCTTCCCAAAATAGCCTCCCTTCCCTGCCTCTTCCTTGTCTTCAGTTTCTACAGTTTTAGAGTTATGCATGCGTGTGAATGACTGGTGCGAAAGCGCTTTGGTTTGTCTCTGCACAAGATTCAGCGCTATATAAATACCATTATTATTATTATTATTAAACCCCACTATAAGAGTATTATTACCATTAATCTTAATATCTACCCAAACTGATTCTACATCATAAATCTCAAGACTGTTTAATCTCTTGCATCTTAATGTGGAAGCAAAATACAAAAGTAAACCAGTAGTTTTGGGCTTAGTGGGATATGAGTGGATAATTTGGTACCCTGGCATGTGCATATCAGCATCTGTTATGTTAGAAGAGAGTCGGGATTCAGCAAAACAGAATATATGAAAAGGATTTCCAGTGTTATGAAGAATGGTTGCTATATCGTCCTCCTTGTTTGTTGCATTGTTTATGTTTAAATAACCTATGCAGTCCTTGATTGGCTGGCCACAAGTTAGAAGCAAACGACATGGTTAAATTATTTGGGAATATAAAGATTATAGAGCAGTTTTAGCTCAATTTAAAACCATAGACCGTTAAGAAACAAACAAACAACAATATTATCTTAGCTGACCGAGTTGACAGATTATATAAATACAAACTGACAATGTATTCGCAAACAATCACACGCATGCACAAATTGTCAATCTAAATTTACAATGAAGTGTTGTGGACTTAGGGAAAAGAGTCCAAAATCAAAAGGAAAATCGATAATTCAAAAGTATGGAAACTATGTTAACCAAAATACCCGATTTTAACTATCTCAAAATTGTGGACAAAATGACAAAATGATGTCATCAGTAATACAATATATATGTGAATACAAAAGGGTAAGTTGGATGGGACGAAGACTCGATTGCGCTCGATATGGAGTTCAGGCAAGGAGTCTGTAGGAACAACAAACTGTAGCACCACTACTATGCAGAACAGAAGAAGAGAAAGAAGAAGAAGAAAGAAAGCAAAAAAAGAAAGAAAATTACAACATAATGACTACCACGTTAAACCGATCTCTCAGTCAAAGATGGCTACTCACTCACTCACAACAGTTATGTGGAATGGCGTGATACTGGTATGATTCACAGTCCACATGGATATGACATGCTATGAGCAAAATAAACAAAGTTGAAATCCACACACAATGTCATAATCAACTAGTAATTGTTTGTTGCTGTGGTAGGAACTGAGAGGCCATCATATTCACAGAGTGCACAGCAAATGGATGTAAATGGTCAGTTTTGATAACAGCTTGTCTGGAGGTATAGTTGTGTGTTTGGTGTTGGTGTTCACTGGGGACATTTATGGGATAATTCGTTCGTGTGTTATGTGAAGAATGAATGAAGTTAGATTCTTGGTTATCTGTATTAAATGTGGAGGTTAGCTGAGTGTGGGGACTTGACACTGGCCTCGCATGTGTGTTTTCAGAATATGGTGTTTGAAAGGGAGGGATGTACTGACGGGACATAGACCTCTGGTAAACATTTTCTGAGTTCGTGAATGGGTTGGGAGGGGCCTCTTGGTGGGAGGAGGGAGGTGCTTGCTGAAAACGATGTCTGGGAAGGGAAGGGAAGAGAAAGGAGGAGGTAGGAGGTGGGCATGTGTCCTGACCAATAGGCTGTTGGTAAATCTGAGTGGGGCCAGCTCTGTTCTGTGCCACATGAGTACTATCACCGATGTGGTGATAATTCACTTCATTGTGAGCATTTGGTTCATGATTCTGATCGTGGTGATCTGGGTAAAAGTACTCGGGTCGTCCACGAGTTTCATAATGTCTGTGACCATGGTACATTTCTGTACTTTGTCGAAAAACCTGCTGTATATTCATTGCTAATTTTACTGTGCCTTTTTCACTCGGAAGCGTCCGGTTTTGGTACAGGGCGAGTCGTGGGGCTCCTGATGATGCTGTGAAAGTTTCATGGTTGTCAATAAAGGTGACATCCATGTCTTTGCTCACTGAATGGAGATTTCGATTTGAAGGGATGATGGCGTTATTCAAGTTATGACGCCCTCTAGCAGGAATAATAGAACTGAGCACAACAGAAGAAGCGGGGAAGGCATTTTGGCAGGCAGTGATCAGTTCTGCCCAAGATTGTTTCGACACGGGGCCAGCTGTTTACACCGATATGTATCAGAACAGTGTGTACAGAATGCGATACCCTCATTGTGTACAGGGAGTTTGTCAACTGGCTAACCGTTAAGCCAGGAATACAGACTTTGCACATAAATTCCCCTCGTGGAGCCAGTTTTCTAGCATTTATATACTTCAGAATAGAATCTCCAAGGAACAGAACAGAAGTTTTCACAGGGAAGTTAATGGCAGAAGTATTGTTTTCCGATGGAGGTAAAAATGAAGGATGTACATTTTTGTTCCCGTCATTTTTGGAGTCTTTGTTTGGTGTTGTAATCTTTTTTCATGCTTTTTTTAAAATAATTTATTTATTTTTATTTTATATATATATATATATATATATATATATATATATATATTTGTATTTCGTTTTATCACAACAGCTTTCTCTGTGCGAAATTCGGGCTGTTCTCCCCAGGGAGAGCGCGTCGCTATACTACAGCGCCACCCTTTTTTTTTCTTTTTCTTGCGTGCAGTTTTATTTGTTTTTCCTATCGAAATGGATTCTTCTACAGAATTTTGCCAGGGACAACCCTTTTGTTGCCGTGGGTTCTTTTACGTGCGCTAAGTGCATGCTGCACACGGGACCTCGGTTTATCGTCTCATCCGAATGAGTAGCGTCAAGACCACCACTCAAGGTCTAGTGGAGGGGGATAAAATATCGGCGGCTGAGCCGTGATTCGAACCAGCGCGCTCAGATTCTCTCGCTTCTTAGGCGGACGCGTTACCTCTACGCCATCATTCCGACTGAATATAACAAGTATGCGCGCGTACATGTGTGTGTGTGTGTGTGTGTGTGTGTGTGTGTGTGTGTGTGTGTGTGTGTGATTGTGTCTGTAATTGTCTTTGTGTGATGCGTGCAGGCATGAAACAACATGGGCACAGTTTAAATCAACTACGCTAAATTCGATACATCCAGCTTTTAACACTCTTGCAAAGAAAAATCAAACAGTCATCACTAAAACCACACACACACACACACACACATATATATATATATTAACAGCTTCCGCTGTTTTTGATGTGGCGGTTGGTGTACTTCAGAGATAGAGGACCTGTTTTGACTGCTGACACGACCTACACCAATATAGTCAAACGCGCGCGCGCGCGCGCGCGCACACACACACACACACACACATGCGCGTGCGCGCACGCACACGATCTACACCAATATAGGTACAGACTCATATATATATGGGCGCGCGCGCGCACACACACACACACACACACACACACAGAGCGCGCGCTCGCTGATGTAACAGATGTTCTGTTGGAGAAAAGCTGGGGGCGTGAGAAGGGGGAGGGCATTTTTGACAAAGGGGACGCTACTGGGTACAAGGGGGTGACATTTTCAGGGTAAGGGGGACATTTCAAAACGAGGCTTAAACGCAAAAAAGGGACATTCTGTCCGCTGAAAATGTTCGCATGGGACATTATGAACGGTGAGAAAGTCCCCGGGGACATTTCCAGTGATCAAATTGTCCCCCGGGCACGTTTTCGAGGTGGGGGACAGTCTGGGGTGCTACGCTGTGTCTGACTGTTTTCATTTCTGTTCTGTTGGTTCGCCTGAAGAACGGCGGCAGTTCCTCGTCTCTATTTAATCCCTGGTCATGTAGGAGTCGAAGATGCATTAACTGAAAATGTTGTCGGTGCTCTTGTTGTTGTTGCTGTTGGAGGTTGTCAGTTTCTTCTAATCCTAGATCATCCTGAATTCAGAATTCAACTGAATTAAATTCAAAGTACTTTATTGTCTGCTTCAAGCACTTAAAAAAAAAAAATCTTTTGGATCATCCAAATGCTGGTCAACAAACATCAAAGCAACATAAAGAAGAACAAAAAGGCAAGGCCCTCAAGGCTCACTTGTGATACACACACTGAAAAGAAAAAAGAAACTTAAAGAAATTAGTTCCTTGAAACGTGTTCTCTGTTCGTTACTATAATTATATAAAGCTTCGCGTTTAAAAAATAAAAAAAATAAAAAAAGGCTTCAATGCAGATTCGACCCATGGATGTTAGGGTCCAGAAGGAGTGATTTTGTGCACTGCGCTGACAATTCAATGACTTTCAAAAATTATTATCGGAGCATGTTCTTTTAGCGGAATAAATCGAAAACGGTAATCGAAGTGAAAACGCCGTGTAAGTGATGTTATTTTGGTATATCTCGGGGTTTTAAGAGTTTCTTTCAAGTCCGAGGTAAGTCCGAGGTAAAGAGACGTTCCCATCGCCTGAAACACTGCAATAAGTGGCCGATATTTATAGATCTGCAGAAATCCATGTTCGACAAGCATGGAAACTACGACACCGTCCATTCAATTTCTGTTTCTCTCTTCTTTTCCTTCAAGTTAATTCAGTATCCACTTTGAAACATTCACATGTAGTAAACACGTCGATGATTATTTTAAAAAAAGAGGCAGACAAAGTATTTCCAGAGAAAATGGCAATGTTAAAGTTTACCACGGACACACACAGAAAGGCGACCGAACACCGGGTTATAACATAGCCTCATTTTGTTTAGATAAGTGAGTCAAAAAAGAGAATTAAAAAATAAAATGATGATGATGATGGTAACGATGGTGGTGATATGTTTCTTGTAGTTTTGTGTGTGTTGTTTATCATTAATTTTGTTTTCTTAGTGGACATTTAACGAATCACATACATCTCTTGAATTCCACGGTCACTTGGAGATGTAAGATACATCCTCCGTTGTTGCCAGAGAAAGATGTAACCCTTTGCTGAGTTTCACACGTAACAAAAAAAACACATATTCCTCACTGATTTGATGATCGCTTCAGTCATTCCACTTTTCTGGTCTTTTCGTAGTTCATCTCAGACTGGTCTCCTCTTTCTTCATCTCTCCCCCCTCACTTCTTGGGCGTTAGTTTTCTCTACCCTTATCTCCTCTCTCATATCTTTACTACCTACTCGCCCCCCCCCCCCCCCAACCCCCCGCGACCCCACCCCCCCCCCCCGTCGCCCACCAGCCCCCCACCCCCCTCCCATGTGCCATGCGAAGACAAGGGACTGTGTGCACACACACTCTATGTTACCACCATCATCACCTTCCCCCATCACCCGCCACCCGGCGAAGACAAGGGACTGTGTGCACACACACTCTATGTTACCACCATCATCACCTTCCCCCATCACCCGCCACCCGGCGAAGACAAGGGATTCTATGCACACTGTAGATGTTGCAACCGTTATCATTCCCCCACCTCCCTCCCCCCACCGCCTCTCCCCCGTGCCCTGCAAAGACAAGGGATTATGTGCACACTCTATATGTTACCACGTCACCATCTCCCTATGTGCCCAGTGAAGACAAGGGATTATGTGCACACTCTATATGTTACCACGTCACCATCTCCCTATGTGCCCAGTGAAGACAAGGGATTATGTGCACACTCTATATGTTACCACGTCACCATCTCCTTATGTGCCCAGTGAAGACAAGGGATTATGTGCACACTCTATATGTTACCACGTCACCATCTCCCTATGTGCCCAGTGAAGACAAGGGATTATGGGCACACTCTATATGTTACCACGTCACCATCTCCCTATGTGCCCAGTGAAGACAAGGGATTATGTGAACACTCTATATCTTACCACGTCACCATCTCCCTCCGTGCCCAGTGAAGACAAGGGATTATGTGCACAGACTACAATTATGTTCTGCCCTTGTGCCCGGCGGAAACAAAGGATTCCATGCACACTCTATATGTTACCACCATCTTCATCTCCCCCACCCCCACCCTATGTGCCCGGCGGAAACAAAGGATTCCATGCACACTCTATATGTTACCACCATCTTCATCTCCCCCACCCCCACCCTATGTGCCCGGCGGAAACAAAGGATTCCATGCACACTCTATAAATTATGTTACCACCATCATCATCTCCCCCCTCCTCCCCCCTTGTGCCCGGTGGAGACAAGGAATTTTATGCACACTAGATGTTACCACCATCATCATCTTCCCCACTCGGTGCCCAGCAGAGACAAGGAATTTTATGCACACTAGATGTTACCACCATCATCATCTTCCCCACTCTGTGCCCAGCAGAGACAAGGAATTTTATGCACACTATATGTTACCACCATCATCATCTTCCCCACTCTGTGCCCGGTGGAGACAAGGAATTTTATGCACACTAGATGTTACCACCATCATCATCTTCCCCAGTCTGTGCCCAGTGGAGACAAGGAATTTTATGCACACTAGATGTTACCACCATCATCATCTTCCCCACTCTGTGCCCGGTGGAGACAAGGAATTTTATGCACACTAGATGTTACCACCATCATCATCTTCCCCACTCTGTGCCCGGTGGAGACAAGGAATTTTATGCACACTAGATGTTACCACCATCATCATCTTCCCCACTCTGTGCCCGGTGGAGACAAGGAATTTTATGCACACTAGATGTTACCACCATCATCATCTTCCCCACTCTGTGCCCGGTGGAGACAAGGAATTTTATGCACACTAGATGTTACCACCATCATCATCTCCGTCCCTCCGTGCCCGACGGCGACAAGGCATTCTGTGCTTCCGCAGTGTGCAGAGGCGTTTGTACCAGAGGGAGGTGAGCAGTTTGCGGGCCTGCTTCCTGAAGCGGTTGCTGCTGAAGCAGTAGAGGAAGGGGTTGACGGTGCTGCCCAAGTACACACAGCTGACGTAGTAGGAGGCAGTGTTGATCAGGCACCCGTCCTTGAAACTGCACAGGTCGGGGGGGCGCTGGTAGGTGGCTCTGGTCAGGACGGTCAGGAGCGACAGAAGAAACAAAGAAAAAAAAAAGGTTCAAGGGGTCAGGAAGTGAAATAGCATTGTGCTCCAAAAACCTGGCAAATGGGTAACTGATTACAGAACACGCATCGAACTGCACATTATAGCAATTATTACAAACTTTCAACCTGGCGCAACATGAGGCGCCGCCATATTGGGCTTAGCTCTCTAAATAAAAGACAGAAAAAGATAAACAATGACGTTACATCGACTGTGCACAAAGCCAACTTCTAGAATTAATCAGTCTTGAGGAACCGTGGGAAACGACAGGTGTTCAGTGATGCAAAATGCATGCCCATCTTCTCCGTAGTTTCCACAACGGCACTCACAACTTTGCTCTGTCCGTGTTGTTGACGTTTCCGTAGCTTGGTTCAGTTTAACTCTTCTTCCATCAACTCTGGTTCTAAATGATATTGAACTAAACCAAAATCCAGTCCTTGTACACCGGTTTTTTTCTCTTTTGGATAGTCCTTTCACAATATTTCGCTCGGCAGGTCAACCAAAGCGAAAGCGACTCTTCGAACTTGTAACACCACAACCTTGTACACAATTGCTAAAGAAACTTCAAAGCATGGACTGTAAAGCATAAAGACTTGCCCTTGGTGTACCTTTCCATGCATCGACCCTCGGAACATACAAAGAAATAGGAGTACTACCTTTAGATGAATACCGAAACATCGCATGTGCTAAATACATACTGAGAAGCTCAACAACTGAAAATTATACATCAGAGGAAGTAAAAATTACATCCGAAAACAACTTCCCCAAAAGAGCTAAAAACATATCTTATTTAACACCCATTGGCAAGTTTGTGTCAAACCTGTTCGAAAAATCTGAAATTAATTCAGATGACGTAGACACACAGAAGACCGTAAGTCCATACCCCATCTGGGAGATGAATAAAGCACATTTTGATGTTAATCATACTGACATTAAAAAGAATGAAAATCCGAATATCATGGCAACGGAAGTCCGAGTACACCTTCAAAATAGATACTGTGATCATTTACAGATCTACACAGATGGCTCACTATTAGACAATGGCCAAGCAGGTTCAGCTTTCGTTATACCAGAACTGAAAACGGAAAGATCATACTATATTGGTAAAAATCGTTCAATATTCACTGCTGAACTTATTGCTGTTCTTATGGCTCTAAATCATATTCTTGATCTTCCAATTTGCCTTCTACAAGTCTTGTTTTGCGTTGATTCCCAATCTGTATTATGTGCTTTAAACACACCCAATTGTAAGAACAAATCTAAAATCATACTAGAAATCAGCCACATTTTACATCTTTTAAGCTTGAAAGGAACACATATTACGTTTTTCTGGGTTCCTTCACATCTTGGTATTCTCTACAATGAATGGGCTGACAGGACTGCAAGAAAAGGTGCAAAGAACGAACAGAGAACCATAGAACTTTATGTGCCTCTGTCTGTACAAGAGGGTTATCGAATACTAGAAAAAACATCGTGGAACAAAGTCAGAGAATTATACCAGGAAAACGGCAAAGCTTTAAACCATAGTGTGATTAATGTTCAACAACCGGGAACTATCAATCAGTCAAATACATACAGTAATTCAATAAGATTAAGGCAGATTCATGCATTATCAAACAGGATAAAACTGAACGCTTTTATAACAAAGTTCAGCAAAGATGTCAGATGCATATGTGGAGAATATATTTCTAGCAACCATGTAATATTCGAATGTCAGAATCTAAAATGTTTTTTGCCAGACTTCACCAAAAGTTCTTTTGAATGTGCTATTAACAATTCCAATATGTTATTTGTTATTGCAGAAGGTTTGCTGCATAGTCCTATAGGACATTTGTCATAGATGTCATAGTTGTTTGATGGCGTTTATAACGTTTCCATTTTTCCTAGCGTTGTCTCTCCATATTCACCCTCCACACATACACACACTGTTACCCCTCCCCCTCTCACAGCCCCTACCCCCACGGTTTTTTTTTTTTTTTTTTTTTTTTTTTTCGTCTAATATCACTTCAAGTGGAAAGACGTTAAACTGAAGACAACAACAAAATGGCGGGTTCCATGACAACTTGAAGCATCACAGTTTAAAAAAAATTATTTATTTATTTATTTTTTAATCTGTGTGCTTTGAAAAGTATTGGACGAGCCATAACAGCCTGACATCTATTCATATAAGCCATAAAGCCGAATCACTCTCTGTACATTTTGAGACTGATGGACCGTAAAGTTGAAAAGTATTTCATCTTCTGTCGCATTTTGTACTGAGAGGGGACTCTGTGCCCACAGAGCGAGGTCTGTTGTACCAATCACCCTGCATCACCATTTCTCCAAGACAATAGTTCATCAAATAGTTAAAGTACCGACAACCTTTTACGGCCACGTGTCCAACATATATTTAAAGTAAGAACAACCTTTACGGCCATGTGTGTAGTGAATTCTGATCTACTGTGTCCATCATATAGTTAAAGTACCTACAACCTTTACGGCCATGTGTGTAGTGAATTCTGATCTACTGTGTCCATCATATAGTTAAAGTACCTATAACCTTTACGGCCATCGGTGTAGTGAATTCTGATCTACTGTGTCCATCATATAGTTAAAGTACCTACAACCTTTACGGCCATGTGTGTAGTGAATTCTGATCTACAGTGTCCATCATATAGTTAAAGTACCTATAACCTTTACAGCCATCGGTGTAGTGAATTCTGATCTACTGTGTCCATCATATAGTTAAAGTACCTACAACCTTTACGGCCATCGGTGTAGTGAATTCTGATCTACTGTGTCCATCATATAGTTAAAGTACCTACAACCTTTACGGCCATGTGTGTAGTGAATTCTGATCTACAGTGTCCATCATATAGTTAAAGTACCTACAACCTTTACGGCCATGTGTGTAGTGAATTCTGATCTACTGTGTCCATCATATAGTTAAAGTACCTACAACCTTTACGGCCATCGGTGTAGTGAATTCTGATCTACTGTGTCCATCATATAGTTAAAGTACCTACAACCTTTACGGCCATGTGTGTAGTGAATTCTGATCTACTGTGTCCATCATATAGTTAAAGTACCTACAACCTTTACGGCCATCGGTGTAGTGAATTCTGATCTACAGTATCCATCATATAGTTAAAGTACCTACAACCTTTACGGCCATGTGTGTAGTGAATTCTGATCTACTGTGTCCATCATATAGTTAAAGTACCTACAACCTTTACGGCCATGTGTGTAGTGAATTCTGATCTAGTGTCCATCATATAGTTAAAGTACCTACAACCTTTACGGCCATCGGTGCAGTGAATTCTGATCTACTGTGTCCAAAGGTCGGCACGTAAAGGCGAGGTGGGGCCACAGTCCTCCCCTCCCACTGTTACAACTTTCACCAACTTTCTCTCTCTCTCTCTCTCTCTATATATATATATATATATATATGTGTGTGTGTGTGTGTGTGTGTGTGTGTGCGATCATAAAAAAACAGGAACAAACAGCAGCAACACAGCAGCATTAAACAACAAGAACAGCATGAGCTGACTGACCTGGTGAAGATGTTGAGGAACCAGGTGACGAAGAAGAGCAGGCAGAGGACGACCATGGACTGCACAGATTCTCGCTTCACCACCCGCACGTACTGCAGGAGATCGAACAGCTCCAAGTCTTCCTGGCCCATGGAACTCTGTCTTGTGTCATCTCGGGCAGGAGCAGCACTCTGCAGGCCGTTGTCTTCCCTCGCCGTCACAGCCCGTGTCAACTGTGTGGTGACTGACTGAGGTGTGCGAACCTCGGGTCGGGGCTTATCCATGGCGTATGAAATCCTTTTGTCATAATTACGTTTGACAGTCGTGGCGGAAAACACATCAACTGACGAATCTTGAAGAGGTACGAGGGAATCGGGTTCGTTGCGTCCCTCCCCTCGTTGTTTTGTTTCAGTCTCTTCCTTGCCCGTGGAGGTATCAGTCGTCTTCTGGGCTGTCGTGCTATTCTGGGAAGGCATACCCGAGGAGTCTGAGGATCTGTTCTTGGGGGAATAAAAAGAACTCGTCTCCGCGCTGCTGTCCCACAGTGCCAGCTTGTGGATCAACATTTCTTGTTCATTCTGCGGTAGCTGCTGGGTAAGCGAATTAGAGTCGTGTTCATCCGAGAAGACTTTTAGAACACTGTGACCCCCAACATTGACCTTGGGTACAGTGACGCCATCCTCTGATGTGACGCTAGTTATCTTCTGGTTCTTGGGCTTGCTCTCACAGAATGACGAATGCTCCGTGTCACGACGGCGGTTCTTTAGATGGTCATAGAAATTCTTCTTCAAACTAATCTCCAGATAGTGGATTTTACAGGCGATCAGAGAATAGGGGATGGTCACCATCACCATACTGATGACAAATGTCAGGAGCAGAGTGCCCCTGTACACGGTGTGGTAGACCCCATCCTTGAAGGCGTCATCCACCCAGCACATCTGGATGGTGCTGTTGTCCTTGACCTTGGGGGTGGGGACGGTGGACAGGCCGAAGAGGGGCACGAAGGGCATGGTGACGAGCAGGGCCATGCAGAGGATGAGGGCCACCAGGTAGTAGGACCTGGTCATGTCCACCTGGGGGTACATGGGGCGGACCACCCTGCGGAAACGGTCAACGGCCACTGCCACCACTGTGAAGCTGGAGCAGTTGGTGCTCAGGGAGGTAACCAGGAACATGATCTGCACATCGACACAAGGCACTGTCAACACAGAACGATACAAGGCACTGTCAACACAGAACGATACAAGGCACTGTCAACACAGCACCATCATCATCACACATCGACACAAGGCACTGTCAACACAGAACGATACAAGGCACTGTCAACACAGAACGATACAAGGCACTGTCAACACAGCACCATCATCATCACACACTGATACAAGGCAGCGTCAACACAGCACCATCATCATCACACATCGACACAAGGCACTGTCAACACAGAACGATACAAGGCACTGTCAACACAGCACCATCATCATCACACACTGATACAAGGCAGCGTCAACACAGCACCATCATCATCACACATCGACACAAGGCAGCGTCAACACAGGACGATACAAGGCAGCATCAACACAGAACAATACAAGGCAGCATCAACACAGAACGATACAAGGCAGCGTCAACACAGAACAATACAAGGCAGCGTCAACACAGAACGATACAAGGCAGCGTCAACACAGAACGATACAAGGCACTGTCAACACAGAACAATACAAGGCAGCGTCAACACAGAACGATACAAGGCAGCGTCAACACAGAACGATACAAGGCAGCGTCAACACAGGACGATACAAGCAGCGTCAACACAGAACGATACAAGGCAGCGTCAACACAGAACAATACAAGGCAGCGTCAACACAGAACGATACAAGGCAGCGTCAACACAGCACCATCATCATCACACATCGACACAAGGCAGCGTCAACACAGAACAATACAAGGCAGCGTCAACACAGAACAATACAAGCAGCGTCAACACAGGACGATACAAGGCAGCGTCAACACAGAACAATACAAGCAGCGTCAACACAGAACAATACAAGGCAGCGTCAACACAGGACGATACAAGGCAGCGTCAACACAGGACGATACAAGCAGCGTCAACACAGAACAATACAAGGCAGCGTCAACACAGAACGATGCAAGGCAGCGTCAACACAGGACAATACAAGCAGCGTCAACACAGAACGATACAAGGCAGCGTCAGCACAGGACGACACAAGGCAGCATCAACACAGAACAATACAAGGCAGCGTCAACACAGGACCATCATCATACAAGGCAGCGTCAACACAGCACCATCATCATACAAGGCAGCGTCAACACAGCACCATCATCATACAAGGCAGCGTCAACACAGCACCATCATCATACAAGGCAGCGTCAACACAGCACCATCATCATCACACACCGATACAAGTCAACGTCAACACAGCACCATCATCATACAAGGCAGTGTCAACACAGAACGATACCCGCAGCGTCAACACATCACCATCACGGAGTGATACCGTGGGAGGCGGCCATGAGAAGTTCAGGAACCATTCCCTTTTTGGGCCACTGGAGCAGTGAATTCCTATCCACGTGAAGTGCACAATTCCCGTATTCCTGTAATGCCCAGGATCACACAGAATGAGGAAGGGGGAGTGTGGGTGTGCGTGATGGGGGGGAGGAGGGGCGTGGGTGGGTGTAATGAGGAAGCAAAGGGGTGGAAGAAGAACTGCTCACCTCCACAGGATACTGTCTGGGCTATGGCACAGGACACCGTGACAACATCACGGCAAATAATCGGAATAATGATAGTTATAATAAAACACACACACTCAAGCACACACACACACACACACACACACACACAGCTGCTGACCATCACAAAATGTCAACCCGCTGGTCAGGCCTTGAGAGCCAACTGTGGGTCTGTGTAAACAACATGCTCATGAAAGTGACATGCCAGAAGTGAGGAATAGGAGGTGGTGGGCAGACACTCACGTTGCAGGCAGTGGGGAAGGGGGAGGTAAGGAAAAGGAGGTGGTGGGCAGACACTCACGTTGCAGGCAGTGGGGAAGGGGGAGGTAAGGAAAAGGAGGTGGTGGGCAGACACTCACGTTGCAGGCAGTGGGGAAGGGGGAGGTAAGGAAAAGGAGGTGGTGGGCAGACACTCACGTTGCAGGCAGTGGGGAAGGGGGAGGTAAGGAAAAGGAGGTGGTGGGCAGACACTCACGTTGCAGGCAGTGGGGAAGGGGGAGGTAAGGAAAAGGAGGTGGTGGGCAGACACTCACGTTGCAGGCAGTGGGGAAGGGGGAGGTAAGGAAAAGGAGGTGGTGGGCAGACACTCACGTTGCAGGCAGTGGGGAAGGGGAGGTAAGGAAAAGGAGGTGGTGGGCAGACACTCACCTTGCAGGCAGTGGGGTAGGGGAAGGTGTAGGCCCACAGCACGGCCCAGATCCTCAGCGGAACGGCCACCCCCGTGGTCACCAGGTCTGACACGCTGAGGGTCACCATTAGAGAGCGCATGGAGCAGCGGGGGAAGCGTTTAAGGAAGACCATGACCGCGATGAGGTTGCTGGTGAAGCCAATGATGATCATGGTGGCGAGGGGGATGAGGAGAGGGCCCCTGTTCAACACGGGGTTCAAGCTGGACACGCTGTCTTTGGAAGCGTCCGCCTGCACGAGGACAGTCACAACATGACTGAGGTTTCATTTTTCGGGCCTCAGGTCTGTGAACACAGGTGCACACCAACCAGTGACTCCTGAAGAAAATTGAAGAAAACCATAAACTGGCAGTGATGGAGGCCTGTACTTCTTTAAAATCCAGAGAATAAAATAATAAATATGTACTTCCTTTGTGAGGCTTGTGTCTTCCTTTCCAAAATATCCATTTTTACACGTCTGTCGCGTAGTGTTGAAAAAAAAGGAAATTTGGGTCAACTTGACCCCTCGAATGCGTCATGATTTTCGCTGTTTGTTTTGTTTTGTTTTTTCTTGTTCCCTTTCTTTCTTTCTTTATTTCTATGCGTGCGTGCACATGTGCGTGTGTACGCGCGCATGAGTGTGTGCTCCTTCCCTCCCTCTAGTCAGCTCAGGTTGATGTTTTCCTTTTCTCGTGCATGCATATCTGCCGGTTGTTTAGCTCAACTACAAGTTTGATAAGGACAACTCATACGGAATCTACCTCGACGGGTCAGATCAACTGGGGAAGAACAGTGTGTTTTGCGGGCTTCGCGCCGACGGCAAAGAGTTTCACTTCAACTTGACTCTAAACACGGACCCGTTGTCCGACGACTTTGTGGTGGAGTACTGGGGCGGAAATGGAAGCGTGCATCGCAGCAAGGAATTGTGGGACTGGGATTATTCCGGAAGAAGCAAGGGGCCAACGGTCGTCAACGCCGCACTAGTCACTGTGTGGGGCTGTTCCTGCTCCATTCGTTTTGGAGTGAGGGGTTTTTTACCGATTCGGTTCGGGTTTGGGGCCTCCAGTGCCACTACATTTCCTGGGTCCGTGTCCGACCAGGAGGTCTGGAACTACGTTCTAGTTCCAGGGATTTAATCTCCCGTATTATTTTTTTTTCACGAGCTCTTGAGGTGAGTCAGGTTGGAAGAGTGAAGAATGCTAGTTTTGTTGTTGTTTTTCTACAGACAGGGAGCGGCCGTTGATATATTTCAGGTTTTTTGGTGTTGTTGTTACTGCTGCATTTGAGATACATACTTTAATTTCAGTGCAGTATGGCCCTGCCAATCCTGGTGGATTCAGATTTATGTATATCTGTGTGCACACATTCTGTTATTGTTTTTGTTTTGTTTTTTACAGTTGTATTAAGGCATTCAGCTGTGCATGTGAGTGTGTGCGAAACCCCTCTGTGTGTCTGCTTTAGCACATGCATTGTTGTTTGTTGTTGTTGTTTTTTTTTTTGGTTGACTCTTGACTCAAGTCTCTTTACAGCTCCGAAGAGTGGTCCGCCGTCGTCCTGGGCACCCACAGCCTTCCCTGCACCTGTGAATCCCCTGAGACTGTCACAGGAGTGTCCCCAACGTATACGACGATCGCCGCTTTACACCCCTTGTCTACAGAAGGACTAGGACTCTCAGTGGTCGCCGGCATCGTGGGTTGTCTGTGGCAAGGACCTTTGTGTTCAGAACTAATGCGAGCCGTACATGGATGGTAGAGGATGCGTGTGTATGTGTGAGAGCAGTGCACAAGAGGGGTGAGTGTACGTGTTCGAGCGAATGTGATTTACTCATTTATTTTTTCTCTCATTCCCACTTATGATGTGGCGATTTGTATTAGCGGGTTAGTAAGTTTGGGGAGTGGAGGGGGGATTAAGGGAAATAGTTAGGCCCCACTGCTGTTTTGGTTGTCAGTATATCTGTGTGAGTGAGTGAATAAAGTTTGGTATTGTGTATAAATTCTTGGTGTTGGCTGCATTTAATTGAGCGTGCGAGGATCCGGAGACCCATGTTTCTTAAATTTTCTTTTATTAGATTGCACGGGACCTGTCGGGTTGTAGGTGGGTCCTCAACCTCGACCGGTCACGTGACAACGTCAATTGCACAAAAATACTATTGACATGTGCATGTTTAGCTAAGCAATAGTCCCTGATCGATCTGTATCATTCACAGTGCACAGTAATATGCAAGATGCCTCGTATGTCATGCCTATATTGACGGAACACAGATCTATGTTCAAGTCGTTAAGTCTCTCTCTCTCTCTCGCTGTGTGTGTGTGTGTGTGTGTGTGTGTGTGTGTGTGCCGGTATCTGTCTGTGCCCTGCTCTCTATTTGCTTAATGTCTGTCTTTCTCTTTCCTTCAATCTGCCATGGTTTGAACTCGTCCCCCCCCCCCCTCCAATGCCCCACACCCTCTCTCATTTTGTCCCGTGTCTCTGTCATGTTCTTGGCGAGGGGGGAGGAGCAGGGGAGGCGGCGGGTTGGGGGGGGGGGGGGAGGGCGCGGGGGGTCCATTCCTGAAATATTCCTTCGTGATCAGCTGCTCTCTGGGCAACATAATCTATTTGGTCGCAGCCTTCCTGTATAGGTTTGGTCACACATTCAGATCAACACAAAAATGTCTTCCCATGCTTATCATTAATTGTCGTGTTTCCGAGACCACAGTTAGCCTTTGCATAGAAACGTGTTTGAATAGTTTCCTACTTTGTATTTAAATGGAGAAAAATGACATTCATAACATGACTTGTCTGCTTCGATTACCATCACCGTCGTCTTCTGCTTATTTCAAAATGTCGCTAGATCCAGTTAAATATCCCTATGGCGTTGTGCAACTTTTCGAACATATTACTTATTAGGCCCTATTCAATTTAAAGATGGTCAGTATTTAGATCCTAACATGAATTCGGCTATTTTTCGAATGAACGGCGAGCCTCGGTTGTGAAGATACAACTTCAAGATGATCACCAATGAATAAATCTAAAGAACGCTTTGAATAATTGTAGGTGAGTGTGGCATACCAACCTGCTTGGCTGGGGTGTGAACATGATCAGACACACCAGATGATAAACAAGAGAAGAAAAAAAGGAAGGAGGTCCGCTCCATTCCTGGAAGCATCAAAGTGACGAAATCTGAGCAAAAAAGAACATGGCATCATCGTGACGCTCAGGGCGATCACAGTGACGTCATAAGAAGAGAGAAAAAGGGTTGGAGGTTGTGCCGAGAACACACACACACATGCACACACGATTACATCATTCTACTCGTTCGCAATTCTCTGTGAAAAATTGCCCTAATTTCAGTCGGTGCTCCGTACTTGAAAACACCTGCACACAATTTAGCCAGTAAGATCATCATCATGTTGCTATGGTAGTTGTTTGGAATCCACGATTCCTAACAGAGTTTCTGTTACTGAAATGTTTACAGAAATTCCAAATTTGTCGGACATCTGATCTTCCCCACTTCCCCAAATAGTGGATGTTATCACAGTGAAAGAAAAAAAAAGTTTTACACAATCAGTAGCATTACAGTGTTTACGGTTTGAGCTGCTTGATAATCCTATTTTATTAATAATTCATAACGTTTCTATGGCGCGATATCCAGTACTGATGCTGCTCAAAGCGCCTTACATCATCGAGCCAGATATAAACATAACATAAAACATTACAACAGCTCAATCCAATGCGTTCACAGAATGAATAAAAAAAGCATGATCCACCAAACAAGAAAAATATCAAGTAAATAGTGCTTACATTAAAAAGAAATACATTCCTTAAAAAGACACATTTTTAGACAGACACATACATGCGTGCGCACACTCGCGCGCGCGCACACACACACACACACATACACGTGCACGCGCCCAGACATATATTAAATATATCAACTGCACTAAAACAGGATTACGTGAGTATAAATATCTCTAGCATAAAACTCCATGTAGTGAACAGACTTTGGACTATCCATCGTCCTGAGTACAGATATGTTTGCGGAAAAGGTGCGTTTTCAGATCTGACTTGAAGGTCTGGAGATCAGGAGCATTTCTGAGGGACGATGGCAAAGACTTTTTTTTTTTTTTTTTTTTTTTTTTTGCTGCCCCGTCATCTGCACCGTTTCAGTGGCATTTGCTCCCACACCGCTCACTCTGAGTCACCCAAACAGGATACCATCGATGTTTGGTCGCCAGGAGGCCACACACGAGAGGAGACCCTGCACTGCTCAGAAAATTGTAGTCAATGGAGACTCTGCAGACTGATCTGTAAACTGAGAGGTCATTCGGTAAGATCTAAAAACTGAGAGGTCATTCTGTAAGATCTAAAAACAAAGGTCATACTGTAAGATCTAAAAACTGAAGTCGTACTGTAAGATCTAAAAACTGAGGTCATTCTGTAAGATCTAAAAATTGAGAGGTCATACTGTAAGATCTAAAAACTGAGAGGTCATTCTGTAAGATCTAAAAACAGAGGTCATACTGTAAGATCTAAAAACAGAGCTCATACTGTAAGATCTAAAAACTGAGGTCATTCTGTAAGATCTAAAAATTGAGAGGTCATACTGTAAGATCTAAAAACAGAGGTCATTCTGTAAGATCTTAAATTGAGAGATCTAAAAACAGAGGTCAATCTTTAAGATCTAAAAATGAGAGGTCATTCTGTAAGGTCTAAAAAATGAGAGGTCATACTGTAAGATCTAAAAATTGGGAGGTCATACTGTCAGATCTAAAAACAGAGGTCATTCTGTAAGATCTAAAAACTGAGGACAGTCTGTAAGATCTAAAAACAGGTCATTCTGTAAGATCTAAAATTTGAGAGGTCATATTGTAAGATCTAAAAACTGAGAAGTCATTCTGTAAGATCTAAAAATTGAGAGGTCATTCTGTAAGATCTAAAAACAGAGGTCATTCTGTAAGATCTAAAAAATGAGAGGTCATACTGTAAGATCTATAAATTGAGAGGTCATTCTGTAAGATCTAAAAACTGAGAGGTCATTCTGTAAGATCTATAAACTGAGAGGTCATTCTGTAAGATCTAAAAACAGAGGTCATTCTGTAAGATCTAAAAACTGAGAGGTCATACTGTAAGATCTATAAATCGAGAGGTCATTCTGTAAGATCTATAAACTGAGAGGTCATACTGAGCGCAGTTGAACGGCTGGAGAGGTGGTGCGACGAGAACTTCCTGCAGCTGAATGTCGGCAAGACAAAGGAGATGGTCGTGGATTTCCGGAGAGATCCACCGAAGCCGCGTCCACTTGTCATCAAGGGAGAAGTGGTCGACGTTGTCTCCCAGTATAAGTATCTGGGTGCTATCCTGGATGACAAGTTGGACTGGACTGAGCAGGCCACTGCCTTGCTGAAGCGGGGGAACCAGCGCCTCTTCTTCATGAAGAAGCTGAAGACATTCAACGTGTGCCCTAAGCTCCTGGAGCTCTTCTACAGGACCACAGTGGAATCCATCCTGACCTTCAACAGCCTGTGCATCTTTGGTGCAATGAAGGAGCATGACAAGGCCAGACTGGCGAAGATCCCAAAGACAGCCAGCAGGTTGATCGGTGCCCCAGTTGCTGACCTCCAGACGCTGTTCGAGACCAAGGCTGTAAGGCGCTTGCGGGCGATCAGTGATGACGAGTCGCATCCACTCTCAGAGGAGCTAGGGCGCCAGGCCTCGGCAAGGTCAGGAAGAATGCTGAGTGTGAGGACCAGGACCAACAGGTTCTACAACTCGTTCATACCAACCGCT
>NC_134885.1:44436043-44458543 GCF_041734735.1 Babylonia areolata | reverse complement strand
TCATATGACCCATTACAACCCATCATGCTGACAATGTTATTGTACAGGCCATATGACCCATTACAACCCATCATGCTGACAATGTTATTGTACAGGCCATATGACCCATTACAACCCATCATGCTGACAATGTTATTGTACAGGCCATATGACCCATTACAACCCATCATGCTGACAATGTTATTGTACAGGTCATATGACCCATTACAACCCATCATGCTGACAATGTTATTGTACAGGCCATATGACCCATTACAACCCATCATGCTGACAATGTTAGAGTGAACGGTACTTATATCATACTATGGAGATGGTCAGCGATGTCAAATAAAAAAAAAGAATAAATAAAACAAATAAATAAATAAAAACATTAGCGACGTCGATCTGCACAATAAATGTAATCTACCAAGGTCATGGAGGCAATGCTCAGCGAGATAGAGAGAGAGGAGAGAGAGAGAGAGAGAGAGAGAGAGAGAGAGAGTGGTCCCTCTAACTCTCCACCAGCCACAGAGACCAACAGCTGTGATTGATCCTTAAACAGCATGACAGCCAGACAGCAGCTCTATATTGCTCTAACCAACAGCTGTGATTGATCCTAAAACAGCATGACAGCCAGACAGCAGTTCTATATTGCACTAACCAACAGCTGATTGATCCTAAAACAGCATGACAGCCAGACAGCAGTTCTATATTGCACTAACCAACAGCTGATTGATCCTAAAACAGCCTGAGAACAGACAGCAGTTCTATATTGCACTAACCAACAGCTGATTGATCCTAAAACAGCATGACAAGCAGACAGCAGTTCTATATTGCACTAACCAACAGCTGTGATTGATCCTAAAACAGCATGACAGCCAGACAGCAGTTCTATATTGCACTAACCAACAGCTGTGATTGATCCTAAAACAGCATGACAGCCAGACAGCAGTTCTATATTGCACTAACCAACAGCTGATTGATCCTAAAACAGCATGACAACCAGACAGCAGTTCTATATTGCACTAACCAACAGCTGTGATTGATCCTAAAACAGCATGACAGCCAGACAGCAGTTCTATATTGCACTAACCAACAGCTGATTGATCCTAAAACAGCATGACAAGCAGACAGCAGTTCTATATTGCACTAACCAACAGCTGTGATTGATCCTAAAACAGCATGACAGCCAGACAGCAGTTCTATATTGCACTAACCAACAGCTGATTGATCCTAAAACAGCATGACAGCCAGACAGCAGCTCTATATTGCACTAACCAACAGCTGTGATTGATCCTAAAACAGCCAGACAGCAGTTCTATATTGCACTAACCAACAGCTGTGATTGATCCTAAAACAGCATGACAGCCAGACAGCAGTTCTATATTGCACTAACCAACAGCTGATTGATCCTAAAACAGCATGACAACCAGACAGCAGTTCTATATTGCACTAACCAACAGCTGATTGATCCTAAAACAGCATGACAGCCAGACAGCAGTTCTATATTGCACTAACCAACAGCTGATTGATCCTAAAACAGCATGACAACCAGACAGCAGTTCTATATTGCACTAACCAACAGCTGTGATTGATCCTAAAACAGCATGACAGCCAGACAGCAGTTCTATATTGCACTAACCAACAGCTGATTGATCCTAAAACAGCATGACAACCAGACAGCAGTTCTATATTGCACTAACCAACAGCTGATTGATCCTAAAACAGCATGACAGCCAGACAGCAGTTCTATATTGCACTAACCAACAGCTGTGATTGATCCTAAAACAGCATGACAGCCAGACAGCAGTTCTATATTGCACTAACCAACAGCTGATTGATCCTAAAACAGCCAGACAGCCAGACAGCAGTTCTATATTGCACTAACCAACAGCTGTGATTGATCCTAAAACAGCATGACAGCCAGACAGCAGTTCTATATTGCACTAACCAACAGCTGATTGATCCTAAAACAGCATGACAGCCAGACAGCAGTTCTATATTGCACTAACCAACAACTGATTGATCCTAAAACAGCATGACAGCCAGACAGCAGTTCTATATTGCACTAACCAACAGCTGTGATTGATCCTAAAACAGCATGACAGCGAGACAGCAGTTCTATATTGCACTAACCAACAGCTGTGATTGATCCTAAAACAGCATGACAGCCAGACAGCAGTTCTATATTGTACTAACCAACAGCTGATTGATCCTAAAACAGCATGACAGCCAGACAGCAGTTCTATATTGCACTAACCAACAGCTGATTGATCCTAAAACAGCATGACAGCCAGACAGCAGTTCTATATTGCACTAACCAACAGCTGTGATTGATCCTAAAACAGCATGACAGCCAGACAGCAGTTCTATATTGCACTAACCAACAGCTGATTGATCCTAAAACAGCATGACAGCCAGACAGCAGCTCTATATTGCACTAACCAACAGCTGATTGATCCTAAAACAGCATGACAGCCAGACAGCAGTTCTATATTGCACTAACCAACAGCTGATTGATCCTAAAACAGCATGACAGCCAGACAGCAGTTCTATATTGCACTAACCAACAGCTGATTGATCCTAAAACAGCATGACAAGCAGACAGCAGTTCTATATTGCACTAACCAACAGCTGTGATTGATCCTAAAACAGCATGACAGCCAGACAGCAGTTCTATATTGCACTAACCAACAGCTGATTGATCCTAAAACAGCATGACAAGCAGACAGCAGTTCTATATTGCACTAACCAACAGCTGTGATTGATCCTAAAACAGCATGACAGCCAGACAGCAGTTCTATATTGCACTAACCAACAGCTGATTGATCCTAAAACAGCATGACAGCCAGACAGCAGTTCTATATTGCACTAACCAACAGCTGATTGATCCTAAAACAGCATGACAGCCAGACAGCAGTTCTATATTGCACTAACCAACAGCTGTGATTGATCCTAAAACAGCATGACAGCGAGACAGCAGTTCTATATTGCACTAACCAACAGCTGTGATTGATCCTAAAACAGCATGACAGCCAGACAGCAGTTCTATATTGTACTAACCAACAGCTGATTGATCCTAAAACAGCATGACAGCCAGACAGCAGTTCTATATTGCACTAACCAACAGCTGATTGATCCTAAAACAGCATGACAGCCAGACAGCAGTTCTATATTGCACTAACCAACAGCTGATTGATCCTAAAACAGCATGACAGCCAGACAGCAGTTCTATATTGCACTAACCAACAGCTGATTGATCCTAAAACAGCATGACAAGCAGACAGCAGTTCTATATTGCACTAACCAACAGCTGTGATTGATCCTAAAACAGCATGACAGCCAGACAGCAGTTCTATATTGCACTAACCAACAGCTGATTGATCCTAAAACAGCATGACAAGCAGACAGCAGTTCTATATTGCACTAACCAACAGCTGTGATTGATCCTAAAACAGCATGACAGCCAGACAGCAGTTCTATATTGCACTAACCAACAGCTGATTGATCCTAAAACAGCATGACAGCCAGACAGCAGTTCTATATTGCACTAACCAACAGCTGATTGATCCTAAAACAGCATGACAACCAGACAGCAGTTCTATATTGCACTAACCAACAGCTGATTGATCCTAAAACAGCATGACAGCCAGACAGCAGTTCTATATTGCACTAACCAACAGCTGATTGATCCTAAAACAGCATGACAGCCAGACAGCAGTTCTATATTGCACTAACCAACAGCTGATTGATCCTAAAACAGCATGACAGCCAGACAGCAGTTCTATATTGCACTAACCAACAGCTGATTGATCCTAAAACAGCATGACAGCCAGACAGCAGTTCTATATTGCACTAACCAACAGCTGATTGATCCTAAAACAGCATGACAACCAGACAGCAGTTCTATATTGCACTAACCAACAGCTGATTGATCCTAAAACAGCATGACAGCCAGACAGCAGTTCTATATTGCACTAACCAACAGCGCCCTTCCGCTGGCACTGCTCCACGGTATAATCCCTGTGTGTACTGTTGTCCTTCCTCCTCTCCCACAACCCCGTCAAGTCATCGGGGCGCCGTGCAGAACTGTTGGTCCGGTTCCTCCAGGTCTGTCAGCCCTGTGTCCCAGCCTGGGTCTCCAGCCGTCTACCAGGGTCTCGAGGGTGTACAAGCCAACCAATTGTTTGGGTTCCCAGTTTGCAGGCCCGAGGAATTAGTTGCCATCTGTTGTTGACACACAGAATCGGGGTGAGGAGACAAACAGTAGACTGGAACTAACGGTGTAGGGTAGATTTTTAGTACCATGTTCTGTGCAGGTAAAAATGGGTAGGCTATGGTTTGTATTGGTTTGGTTTTGTATTCTTTTTATTGTTTTGTGTTAATGATATTGCAATCCTGGGAAGTGGGCTTGCAAGGAAAGTGTCTTTTTCATTTGAGAAATGGTAAAACAGATAATCGGATGGTTTCATTGTGGTATTCAACATTTTGCAAGGGGTGCGCCTTGTTTTTCTTTTGAGAAATGGTAAAACAAATAATCGGATGGTATTCAAAATTTTGCAAGGGGTGCGCCTTGTTTTCTTTTGAGAAATGGTAAAAACCAACATTGAATGCTTTCATTGTCGTGTTAAAATATCACTGTTTGTTCTGTCAGTGTGTATGCTTGTCTCTATTTCTCTGTCCCCCTCTCTTTCTGCCCACCCCCCTCCCCTCCCCCACCCCCCAGCTGTCTCTCCACCACCACCCCTCTCTCCCCCCCTCCCCCTTCTCTCTCTCATATGACAAACAGACAACAATGCGTGGCAATGAGCACATCAATCTCCGCACCAACAACACTTGATTATGGCATTCCTCAGGGGTCTATTCTAGGCCCTTTACTGTTCTCATTATATATAAACGACCAACCGCTCCATATGAAATCCATCTGCAAACTTTTAGCGGATGATACAACAATTTACTCTTCTCATACTGACATTGTCGTTCTTGCAAAAGACTTACAAGAATCCTCACATAAATTTCCTATGCAAAAAGACAGCCCAGAAAACCCATCAACTATCCAAAATCAAACATTTCCTTGACCTTCATTCACGGAAATTATTTTTTCAAGCACATATCCAGTCTACAATAGATTATGCATATACACTATGGGACTCCACAAGTGCAAACACCATGAAGGCATTACAGAATCTTTAAAAACGGGGGCTCAAGCTGGTACTCCTTAAAAAGACTTCCCTTTTGGACTCACACTGTAAACAAACGAAAATATTCTCCCACTAATCCGTAGATTAGAGTACAATAAAGGAATCATGGTGCAAAAGGTTATGACATGTAATGCACCACCAACATTGATAGACAGATTTTCTGTAAATTCATCAAGGACCCCCCCCACCCCCCACCCCCCCACCCCAACCCCCAAAGTCCATATCCCAGTTCCAAGAATTGACTTGTTCAAATTCAGTCTGGTTTACTCAGGTGCCACCCAGTGGAACTCACTCCCAGAAACAATTAAACAACACCATTGCCAAACCACCTAAAACAACAACAACAACAACAAAAAACATTGCCTTTCCCACCTTATGCCATAATGTGTCATGTATATCGTTCATTTTAATGATAGTGTTTGTCAAATGTGTATGGTTGACTGAGAACCTTCCTCACCCTCTATCCCCCATTCTGGTGTGTAGTGCGGTGTGTGTTGTGTGTGTTTGTTTCTTTCATTTTGTCCACTTTTTCCCGATGCATTTTACTAACACTATGCTAGTGCCTGTATGCCATGTGTGTGTGTGTGTGTGTGTGTGTGTGTGTGTGTGTGTGTGTGTGTGTGTGTGTGTGTGTGTGTGTGTGTGTGTGTGTTTTAATATTCAAAGTTTTTCTCCTCTGTTTTGTATCTCTACTAACATCATGCTTTCATTTTATTTAGTATTGTGTAATATAGACCCTGTTTCAGGGCGGGGACTGGATGTAAAAAAAGCACACCAGTGCTTTATCTATTATCCTCGAAATAAAGAATTTGTCTTGTCTTGTCTCTCTCCCTCTCTCTCCCTCTCTCTCTCCCTCTCCCTCCCTCTCCCCCTCTCCCTCCCTCTCCCCCTCTCTCTCCACCCCCCCCCTCTCTCTGTCCCTCTCCTCTCATACGCTCGCATGTACATATTCGAAGCAAAATCTTGAAATCAACATACTGATACTGCTCGTTTTTACACACGCATACACACTTCAAGCGAACACAGTTTATCCACTCATGCTATGTTTCCCTCTCCCTCAAAGCATTTAAACACACACACACACACACACACACACACACACACACACATTTTCAGCTCCTCCTAATCCTCATACCCTTCCCCTCACCCACCCCCTACACCACCCCAGCCAATCCTGACAGAACTCAGCCACGGGGCAGCACAACAAGAGCCGATAAGACAGGAGTGGCCAGGAAGCGGCACAACAAGAGCCGATAAGACAGGAGTGGCCAGGAAGCGCAAGCTTCGTTGACGGCCCAACTCGAGAGTTTGTGTCAAAAGGCGCAGAGACAAAGCAGACAACAAATAGTTCCCTATCTCCGGCGATTAATACACCCTCTGTGGTCGCTTGGCTCAGGTGGTTGTTTGGTGTTATGAGGCTGGCGCCACTGCTTTATCACAGTTATTGGCGTCTCCCCCTCCCTACCTCTGGCTGCTTCTCATTGTTTCGTTCCGCTTGTCCCAACTTGTCGGCTATACTTGTTTCCGGTACCAAGAAGACAGACTCTGGACTTCGTATCTGCTTCTGTCATAAAGGTCATGGCCTCTAAAGGTGTACATGACATGGTCAGTGTCACTGTGTACATGTGTACAGGCTTAGGCCTCTGGTCAGTGTCACTGTATACATGTGTACAGGTCTAGTCCTGGTCAGTGTCACTGTATACATGTGTACAGGCCTAGTCCTCTGGTCAGTGTCACTGTATACATGTGTACAGGTCTAGTCCTGGTCAGTGTCACTGTATACATGTGTACAGGCCTAGTCCTCTGGTCAGTGTCACTGTATACATGTGTACAGGCCTAGTACTCTGGTCAGTGTCACTGTGTACATGTGTACAGGTCTAGTCCTCTGGTCAGTGTCACTGTATACATGTGTACAGGCCTAGTCCTCTGCTCAGTGTCACTGTGTACATGTGTACAGGTCTAGTCCTGTTCAGTGTCACTGTGTACATGTGTACAGGCCTAGTCCTCTGGTCAATGTCACTGTGTACATGTGTACAGGTCTAGTCCTGGTCAGTGTCACTGTATACATGTGTACAGGCTTAGTCCTCTGGTCAGTGTCACTGTGTACATGTGTACAGGCTTAGTCCTGTTCAGTGTCACTGTATACATGTGTACAGGTCTAGTCCTCTGGTCAGTGTCATGTATACATGTGTACAGGCCTAGTACTCTGGTCAGTGTCACTGTGTACATGTGTACAGGTCTAGTCCTCTGGTCAGTGTCACTGTATACATGTGTACAGGCCTAGTACTCTGGTCAGTGTCACTGTATACATGTGTACAGGTCTAGTCCTGGTCAGTGTCACTGTGTACATGTGTACAGGTCTAGTCCTGGTCAGTGTCACTGTATACATTTGTACAGGCCTAGTCCTCTGGTCAGTGTCACTGTGTACATGTGTACAGGCCTAGTCGTCTGCTCAATGTCACTGTGTACATGTGTACAGGTCTAGTCCTGGTCAGTGTCACTGTATACATGTGTACAGGCCTAGTCCTCTGGTCAGTGTCACTGTGTACATGTGTACAGGTCTAGTACTCTGGTCAGTGTCACTGTATACATGTGTACAGGTCTAGTCCTGGTCAGTGTCACTGTATACATGTGTACAGGCTTAGTCCTCTGGTCAGTGTCACTGTATACATGTGTACAGGTCTAGTCCTCTGGTCAGTGTCACTGTGTACATGTGTACAGGTCTAGTACTCTGGTCAGTGTCACTGTGTACATGTGTACAGGTCTAGTCCTCTGGTCAGTGTCACTGTATACATGTGTACAGGTCTAGTCCTCTGGTCAGTGTCACTGTATACATGTGTACAGGCCTAGTCCTGGTCAATGTCACTGTGTACATGTGTACAGGTCTAGTCCTGGTCAGTGTCACTGTATACATGTGTACAGGCCTAGTCCTCTGGTCAATGTCACTGTGTACATGTGTACAGGTCTAGTCCTGGTCAGTGTCACTGTATACATGTGTACAGGCCTAGTCCTCTGGTCAGTGTCACTGTATACATGTGTACAGGCCTAGTCCTCTGGTCAGTGTCACTGTATACATGTGTACAGGCCTAGTCCTCTGGTCAGTGTCACTGTGTACATGTGTACAGGTCTAGTCCTCTGGTCAGTGTCACTGTGTACATGTGTACAGGCCTAGTCCTCTGGTCAGTGTCACTGTGTACATGTGCACAGGCTTAGTCCTGTTCAGTGTCAATACACACATGTGTAGTCATAAGTTCCTGTAAATAGGCTGTAGTTGCTAATTTATGGACATAGCATGTATGTAAGACCTCGTTTGTAAAGTTCCTGTTCACGTCACAGAGAGAGAGAGAGAGAGAGAGAGAGAGAGAGAGGAACAGAGATAGATAGATAGAGATAGATAGATAGAGAGAGAGAGAGAGAGAGAGAGAGAGAGAGAGAGAGGGGGGGGGGGTGTCATATGTTTCTGCTATTGTTATATTTGCATTTTCTAACTGTCTTGGAGTGAATAGATTTTTTCTTCGTCTTATGTTTGTTTCGCTGCAGAGCACTATTGTGGGCTGTATGGTTTATACTATTGTGGGCTGTAGGGTTTATACTATTGTGGGCTGTATGGTTTATACTATTGTGGGCTGTAGGGTTTATACTATTGTGGGCTGTATGGTTTATACTATTGTGGGCTGTAGGGTTTATACTATTGTGGGCTGTAGGGTTTATACTATTGTGGGCTGTTTGGTTTTTCTATTGTGGGCTGTATGGTTTATACTATTGTGGGCTGTATGGTTTATACTATTGTGGGCTGTAGGGTTTATACTATTGTGGGCTGTATGGTTTATACTATTGTAGGTTTTATATTATATACTATTGTGGGCTGTATGGTTTATACTATTGTGGGCTGTATATTTTATACTATTGTGGGCTGTATGGTTTATACTATTGTAGGTTTTATATTATATACTATTGTGGGCTGTATGGTTTATACTATTGTAGGTTTTATATTATATACTATTGTGGGCTGTATGGTTTATACTATTGTAGGTTTTATATTATATACTATTGTGGGCTGTATGTTTTATGTGAGGCGCTTTAAACGCACTATATGGGGAGTTTGCGCCATATAAGCACTGTATCATAATCAATATGATTATCAATATTGGGGAGAGAGACAAAAAGAGAGGGAACTCTGAGATATATAACTCTCTCTCCCTCCCCCATCTCTCTCTCTCAAAAGGAGAGCGTGTGCTATCTGTAATAGATGTAGATTAGCAAGTACTGACTGGAAGAATACGCTATGGCTAAAATATTTATCCTTGAACAGTTTCAGTTTGTTTCAGTTTAGTTTCAGTAGCTCAAGGAGGCGTCACTGCGTTCGGACAAATCCATATACGCTACACCACATCTGCCAAGGAGATGTCTGACCAGCAGCGTAACCCAACGCGCTTAGTCAGGCCTTGAGAAAAAAAAGTGAATAAATAATAGATAAATACATTTAAAAAAGGTGAATAAATAATAATAATAATAATAATAATACTAATAATAATAATAATAAACAACGTTATGAGTTCTGAGTTCTGAGTTCTCTCTCTGTCTCTGTCTCTCTCTCTGTATCTCCTTTGTGTGTGCGTGTGTGTGCGTGCGTGTGTGTGTGTGTGTGTGTGTGTGTAAGCGGGTGCGGGGGATGAAGCAATGTATGACGTGACATATCATGACATCAGTGGTGTCATCTCACGTGTAGACATTGAACAAAGTAGACCGCAAGATCAAGGTAACCTTAGAAGCGTTCACTTTGACACAGACACTTATTTACATAGAACATTTTTAATCTGTGTTTCGCCATGTGTCACTGTTTATCGTGCAACCTGACAACAACAGTCATTCACTTATTGATCTGCCTGCCAAAAATTCAATCCTCTATTCTATGAAGAATCTCAGACAGACAGGCTGGCAGACAGACAGACAAACAGAGACAGAGAGAGTCTGAGACAGAGGACAGAGAGAGACGGAAAAAATGTAACGTGGACGGGTGGTTGGTTTGTTCATTTATAGTCTGTTCATCAAAGATGATATTGGACAACGTGAAAGGAGACAGCCGACGACAGCAATGAAAACATCTGGAACCTGATAGTCTTCCACTGTTTTGTTTGTTTCTTTTATAATGTGGCATTGTACAAACCGTGTGTGTGTGTGTGTGTGTGTGTGTGTGTGTGTGTGTGTGTGTGTGTGTGTGTGTGTGTGTGTGTGTGTGTGCGTGAAGACCTGCCCCATGTTCCCACACCGCAGTTGACAGCACATCACTGTGAAGGAAGCTGGCAGGTGATCGATGGTCCACAGACACCTAGACACTGGACCCAGCACCGGCCCAGTAATCGTTGTGATTACATTCATCATGGTCACTGCCTTCATCATGGTCACTGTCTTCATCAGGAACAGGTGATACTGCCTTCATCAGGGACAGTGATACTGCCTTCATCATGGTCACTGCCTTCATTAGGGACAGGTGATACTGCCTTCATCAGGTGATACTGCCTTCATCAGGGACAGGTGATACTGCCTTCACCAGGGACAGGTGATACTGCCTTCATCATGGTCACTGCCTTCATCATGGTCACTGTCTTCATCAGGAACAGGTGATACTGCCTTCATCAGGGACAGTGATACTGCCTTCATCATGGTCACTGCCTTCATTAGGGACAGGTGATACTGCCTTCATCAGCGACAGGTGATACTGCCTTCATCATGGTCACTGCCTTCATTAGGGACAGGTGATACTGCCTTCATCAGAGACAGGTGATACTGCCTTCATTAGGGACAGGTGATACTGCCTTCATTAGGGACAGGTGATACTGCCTTCATCAGAGACAGGTGATACTGCCTTCATCAGGGACAGGTGATACTGCCTTCATTAGGGACAGGTGATACTGCCTTCATCAGGGACAAGTGATACTGCCTTCATCAGGTGATACTGCCTTCATCAGGGACAAGTGATACTGCCTTCATCAGGTGATACAGCCTTCATCATGGTCACTGCCTTCATCAGGGACATGTGATACTGCCTTCATCAGGGACAGTTGATTCTGCCTTCATCAGGGACAGGTGATTCTGCCTTCATCAGGTGATACTGCCTTCATCAGGGACATGTGATAGTGTCTTCATCAGGGACAGGTGATTCTGCCTTCATCAGGTGATAGTGCCTTCATCAGGGACAGGTGATAGTGCCTTCATCAGGGACAGGTGATAGTGCCTTCATCAGGGACAGGTGATTCTGCCTTCATCAGGTGATAGTGCCTTCATCAGGGACATGTGATAGTGCCTTCATCAGGGACAGGTGATACTGCCTTCATCAGGGACAGGTGATGCTGGGACAGGTGATCCCAAAGAAGCTTCACTCACAGTCTGTCCATCCGTGTGGAGGTCGCCAGGCATACATTGCTCAGCTTGCCCTGCCTTCTGTCATCAATGGTAAATGCTAAAAAATGTGGGGAATATGGTGCTGTTGACACTTTGTGGTGTGAGAACGGGGACTGGAAATTGATGTGTGTGTGTGTGTGTGTGTGTGTGTGTGTGTGTGTGTGTGTGTGTGTGTGTGTGTGTGTGTGTGTGTGAGGCAGTGAGTGCGCGCACTCCATTATATCCATGATATTTGATTCGACGACCAGTCAAAACAGCAGGATGCATGCCGATGGCAACCACCCGAATTATGACAGCAAGCACCTCACAGGCCTGTATCTACGTTATGATACAGCCAGTCACGTACGCGTGTACCTGGAATCATTCACCTGAGATCTATACGGGCATGCAGCCCTGTATTTCACTAATGTTACTAATGAACCTAAAAGTGTGCACGTAGTTTGGTCAGCTGTAAACACCACATTCATCACACAGAAAGTATCTGTTGCTACAGTAATTATACAAGATTTTATTGATGCTCCAAATGCAAGAGGTTTACAAGACCTAGTGACAAAGAGGAACGCTGTGTGACACTGTTTCTCAGTGCTGATGAAAGGCAAACAGGGGTGGTCAAGCGATGGGCCTGGTCACTGATGTGGGGGTGGTCAAGCGATGGGCCTGGTCACTGATGTGAGGACTGGGCTCCTGAAGATGGCTCAGTGCTGATGAAAGGCAAACAGGGGTGGTCAAGCGATGGGCCTGGTCACTGATGTGAGGACTGGGCTCCTGAAGATGGCTCAGTGCTGATGAAAGGCAAACAGGGGTGGTCAAGCGATGGGCATGGTCACTGATGTGGGGGTGGTCAAGCGATGGGCCTGGTCACTGATGTGAGGACTGGGCTCCTGAAGATGGCTCAGTGCTGATGAAAGGCAAACAGGGGTGGTCAAGCGATGGGCATGGTCACTGATGTGGAGACCGGGCTCCTGAAGATGGCCGTGTCATCCACAGCTCTGAAAGGAAAGAAGAAATTTAGATTTCTAAAATGCTCTTTCCAACCATCAATATATACTTGCAAGATAAAATTCCACACAGAAATGACAGGAACAAATACTTTGTGTTGTCATTGTCAGCCCTCTGAAGCTGTCGTCTTGAAGACGCAAGCTGGGGTCAGCCGTCTTGGAAGTGTTATTCAAACCTGACAAACATTGTTAGCTTTTAGCCTTTACGTTTATTTGCGTCCTTTTATTCTGTTAATGTGAGTCTGATGATGCAGTCCAGGATAATTACTTTTCAAATCTTGGCCTCCGTTCGTTTTCTTTTCTCCACACGTCACAGAACTGTACACAGTTCGTAATCAGTTCAAAAAGGAAAGAAACGTAAATACACTCATAAAATATTAAAGACAAAAGCTACAACATTTTAAATGGAGGAAGATGGGGATACATTCTGGCAAACGAGCAACTGAGCTCCTCATAATGATTATTGCTCCTCATGATGATTATTGCTCCTCATGATGATTATTGCTCCTCATGATGATTATTGCTCCTCATGATGATTATTGCTCCTCATAATGATTATTGCTCCTCATGATGATTATTGCTCCTCATGATGATTATTGCTCCTCATAATGATTATTGCTCCTCATGATGATTATTGCTCCTCATAATGATTATTGCTCCTCATGATGATTATTGCTCCTCATGATGATTATTGCTCCTCATGATGATTATTGCTCCTCATGATGATTATTGCTCCTCATGATGATTATTGCTCCTCATAATGATTCGTGTCTAACAAACAACGGGACACAGTAAAACAACAACAACAACAACAACAACAACAACAACAACAACAACAAACCCAAATAAATGAACAAATAAACAAAGAAAGAAATACTTACAGTGAAAAGACATTAAACTAAAGAACAAACGAACAACATCGGTTGTAAAACATTGTTGTTATTCGGTGTTCTAATAGGGATTTGGAGTCCACCCTTTCCAAGACAATGTCTCTTCAGTGATGTTTCAGCCCGGGAAATTGTGAAGGACTGATGAAGGAGTCAGTGTATCGTCTGCTGTTTGTGAGTGGGCGTTGATAGTTGGTTCACCTTTCTCTCTGTTTGATGATTGTGGATGATACACCCTGGGTGTTGCTGAATGACCTTTCTCTCTGTTTGATGATTGTGGATGATACACCCTGGGTGTTGCTGGATGACCTTTCTCTCTGTTTGATGATTGTGGATGATACACCCTGGGTGTTGCTGGTTCACCTTTCTCTCTGTTTGATGATTGTGGATGATACACCCTGGGTGTTGCTGGTTCACCTTTCTCTCTGTTTGATGATTGTGGATGATACACCCTGGGTGTTGCTGAATGACCTTTCTCTCTGTTTGATGATTGTGGATGATACACCCTGGGTGTTGCTGAATGACCTTTCTCTCTGTTTGATGATTGTGGATGATACACCCTGGGTGTTGCTGGTTCACCTTTCTCCCTGTTTGATGATTGTGGATGATACACCCTGGGTGTTGCTGAATGACCTTTCTCTCTGTTTGATGATTGTGGATGATACACCCTGGGTGTTGCTGAATGACCTTTCTCCCTGTTTGATGATTGTGGATGATACACCCTGGGTGTTGCTGGTTCACCTTTCTCTCTGTTTGATGATTGTGGATGATACACCCTGGGTGTTGCTGAATGACCTTTCTCTCTGTTTGATGATTGTGGATGATACACCCTGGGTGTTGCTGAATGACCTTTCTCCCTGTTTGATGATTGTGGATGATACACCCTGGGTGTTGCTGAATGACCTTTCTCCCTGTTTGATGATTGTGGATGATACACCCTGGGTGTTGCTGGTTCACCTTTCTCTCTGTTTGATGATTGTGGATGATACACCCTGGGTGTTGCTGAATGACCTTTCTCCCTGTTTGATGATTGTGGATGATACACCCTGGGTGTTGCTGGTTCACCTTTCTCTCTGTTTGATGATTGTGGATGATACACCCTGGGTGTTGCTGATTCACCTTTCTCTCTGTTTGATGATTGTGGATGATACACCCTGGGTGTTGCTGGTTCACCTTTCTCTCTGTTTGATGATTGTGGATGATACACCCTGGGTGATGCTGGTTCACCTTTCTCTCTGTTTGATGATTGTGGATGATACACCCTGGGTGTTGCTGAATGACCTTTCTCCCTGTTTGATGATTGTGGATGATACACCCTGGGTGTTGCTGAATGACCTTTCTCCCTGTTTGATGATTGTGGATGATACACCCTGGGTGTTGCTGAATGACCTTTCTCTCTGTTTGATGATTGTGGATGATACACCCTGGGTGTTGCTGAATGACCTTTCTCTCTGTTTGATGATTGTGGATGATACACCCTGGGTGTTGCTGGATGACCTTTCTCCCTGTTTGATGATTGTGGATGATACACCCTGGGTGTTGCTGGTTCACCTTTCTCTCTGTTTGATGATTGTGGATGATACACCCTGGGTGTTGCTGAATGACCTTTCTCCCTGTTTGATGATTGTGGATGATACACCCTGGGTGTTGCTGAATGACCTTTCTCCCTGTTTGATGATTGTGGATGATACACCCTGGGTGTTGCTGGTTCACCTTTCTCCCTGTTTGATGATTGTGGATGATACACCCTGGGTGTTGCTGAATGACCTTTCTCTCTGTTTGATGATTGTGGATGATACACCCTGGGTGTTGCTGAATGACCTTTCTCTCTGTTTGATGATTGTGGATGATACACCCTGGGTGTTGCTGAATGACCTTTCTCTCTGTTTGATGATTGTGGATGATACACCCTGGGTGTTGCTGGATGACCTTTCTCTCTGTTTGATGATTGTGGATGATACACCCTGGGTGTTGCTGATTCACCTTTCTCTCTGTTTGATGATTGTGGATGATACACCCTGGGTGTTGCTGGTTCACCTTTCTCTCTGTTTGATGATTGTGGATGATACACCCTGGGTGTTGCTGAATGACCTTTCTCTCTGTTTGATGATTGTGGATGATACACCCTGGGTGTTGCTGAATGACCTTTCTCTCTGTTTGATGATTGTGGATGATACACCCTGGGTGTTGCTGGTTCACCTTTCTCCCTGTTTGATGATTGTGGATGATACACCCTGGGTGTTGCTGAATGACCTTTCTCTCTGTTTGATGATTGTGGATGATACACCCTGGGTGTTGCTGAATGACCTTTCTCCCTGTTTGATGATTGTGGATGATACACCCTGGGTGTTGCTGGTTCACCTTTCTCTCTGTTTGATGATTGTGGATGATACACCCTGGGTGTTGCTGAATGACCTTTCTCTCTGTTTGATGATTGTGGATGATACACCCTGGGTGTTGCTGAATGACCTTTCTCCCTGTTTGATGATTGTGGATGATACACCCTGGGTGTTGCTGAATGACCTTTCTCCCTGTTTGATGATTGTGGATGATACACCCTGGGTGTTGCTGGTTCACCTTTCTCTCTGTTTGATGATTGTGGATGATACACCCTGGGTGTTGCTGAATGACCTTTCTCCCTGTTTGATGATTGTGGATGATACACCCTGGGTGTTGCTGGTTCACCTTTCTCTCTGTTTGATGATTGTGGATGATACACCCTGGGTGTTGCTGATTCACCTTTCTCTCTGTTTGATGATTGTGGATGATACACCCTGGGTGTTGCTGGTTCACCTTTCTCTCTGTTTGATGATTGTGGATGATACACCCTGGGTGATGCTGGTTCACCTTTCTCTCTGTTTGATGATTGTGGATGATACACCCTGGGTGTTGCTGAATGACCTTTCTCCCTGTTTGATGATTGTGGATGATACACCCTGGGTGTTGCTGAATGACCTTTCTCCCTGTTTGATGATTGTGGATGATACACCCTGGGTGTTGCTGAATGACCTTTCTCTCTGTTTGATGATTGTGGATGATACACCCTGGGTGTTGCTGAATGACCTTTCTCTCTGTTTGATGATTGTGGATGATACACCCTGGGTGTTGCTGGATGACCTTTCTCTCTGTTTGATGATTGTGGATGATACACCCTGGGTGTTGCTGGTTCACCTTTCTCTCTGTTTGATGATTGTGGATGATACACCCTGGGTGTTGCTGAATGACCTTTCTCCCTGTTTGATGATTGTGGATGATACACCCTGGGTGTTGCTGAATGACCTTTCTCTCCTGTTTGATGATTGTGGATGATACACCCTGGGTGTTGCTGGTTCACCTTTCTCCCTGTTTGATGATTGTGGATGATACACCCTGGGTGTTGCTGAATGACCTTTCTCTCTGTTTGATGATTGTGGATGATACACCCTGGGTGTTGCTGAATGACCTTTCTCTCTGTTTGATGATTGTGGATGATACACCCTGGGTGTTGCTGAATGACCTTTCTCTCTGTTTGATGATTGTGGATGATACACCCTGGGTGTTGCTGGTTCACCTTTCTCCCTGTTTGATGATTGTGGATGATACACCCTGGGTGTTGCTGAATGACCTTTCTCTCTGTTTGATGATTGTGGATGATACACCCTGGGTGTTGCTGAATGACCTTTCTCTCTGTTTGATGATTGTGGATGATACACCCTGGGTGTTGCTGGTTCACCTTTCTCTCTGTTTGATGATTGTGGATGATACACCCTGGGTGTTGCTGAATGACCTTTCTCTCTGTTTGATGATTGTGGATGATACACCCTGGGTGTTGCTGGATTCACCTTTCTCTCTGTTTGATGATTGTGGATGATACACCCTGGGTGTTGCTGGTTCACCTTTCTCCCTGTTTGATGATTGTGGATGATACACCCTGGGTGTTGCTGAATGACCTTTCTCTCTGTTTGATGATTGTGGATGATACACCCTGGGTGTTGCTGAATGACCTTTCTCTCTGTTTGATGATTGTGGATGATACACCCTGGGTGTTGCTGAATGACCTTTCTCTCTGTTTGATGATTGTGGATGATACACCCTGGGTGTTGCTGAATGACCTTTCTCTCTGTTTGATGATTGTGGATGATACACCCTGGGTGTTGCTGGTTCACCTTTCTCTCTGTTTGATGATTGTGGATGATACACCCTGGGTGTTGCTGGTTCACCTTTCTCTCTGTTTGATGATTGTGGATGATACACCCTGGGTGTTGCTGGTTCGACCTTTCTCTCTGTTTGATGATTGTGGATGATACACCCCTGGGTGTTGCTGGATGACCTTTCTCTCTGTTTGATGATTGTGGATGATACACCCTGGGTGTTGCTGGTTCACCTTTCTCTCTGTTTGATGATTGTGGATGATACACCCTGGGTGTTGCTGAATGACCTTTCTCTCTGTTTGATGATTGTGGATGATACACCCCTGGGTGTTGCTGAATGACCTTTCTCTCTGTTTGATGATTGTGGATGATACACCCTGGGTGTTGCTGAATGACCTTTCTCTCTGTTTGATGATTGTGGATGATACACCCTGGGTGTTGCTGATGCACCTTTCTCTCTGTTTGATGATTGTGGATGATACACCCTGGGTGTTGCTGGTTCACCTTTCTCTCTGTTTGATGATTGTGGATGATACACCCTGGGTGTTGCTGGTTCACCTTTCTCTCTGTTTGATGATTGTGGATGATACACCCTGGGTGTTGCTGAATGACCTTTCTCTCTGTTTGATGATTGTGGATGATACACCCTGGGTGTTGCTGGTTCACCTTTCTCTCTGTTTGATGATTGTGGATGATACACCCTGGGTGTTGCTGAATGACCTTTCTCTCTGTTTGATGATTGTGGATGATACACCCTGGGTGTTGCTGGATGACCTTTCTCTCTGTTTGATGATTGTGGATGATACACCTGGGTGTTGCTGAATGACCTTTCTCTCTGTTTGATGATTGTGGATGATACACCCTGGGTGTTGCTGGATGACCTTTCTCTCTGTTTGATGATTGTGGATGATACACCCTGGGTGTTGCTGAATGACCTTTCTCTCTGTTTGATGATTGTGGATGATACACCCTGGGTGTTGCTGAATGACCTTTCTCTCTGTTTGATGATTGTGGATGATACACCCTGGGTGTTGCTGGAATGACCTTTCTCTCTGTTTGATGATTGTGGATGATACACCCTGGGTGTTGCTGGTTCACCTTTCTCTCTGTTTGATGATTGTGGATGATACACCCTGGGTGTTGCTGAATGACCTTTCTCTCTGTTTGATGATTGTGGATGATACACCCTGGGTGTTGCTGGTTCACCTTTCTCTCTGTTTGATGATTGTGGATGATACACCCTGGGTGTTGCTGATGACCTTTCTCTCTGTTTGATGATTGTGGATGATACACCCTGGGTGTTGCTGATGACCTTTCTCTCTGTTTGATGATTGTGGATGATACACCCTGGGTGTTGCTGAATGACCTTTCTCTCTGTTTGATGATTGTGGATGATACACCCTGGGTGTTGCTGAATGACCTTTCTCTCTGTTTGATGATTGTGGATGATACACCCTGGGTGTTGCTGAATGACCTTTCTCTCTGTTTGATGATTGTGGATGATACACCCTGGGTGTTGCTGGTTCACCTTTCTCTCCTGTTTGATGATTGTGGATGATACACCCTGGGTGTTGCTGGAATGACCTTTCTCTCTGTTTGATGATTGTGGATGATACACCCTGGGTGTTGCTGTGTTCACCTTTCTCTCTGTTTGATGATTGTGGATGATACACCCTGGGTGTTGCTGGTTCACCTTTCTCTCTGTTTGATGATTGTGGATGATACACCTGGGTGTTGCTGAATGACCTTTCTCTCTGTTTGATGATTGTGGATGATACACCCTGGGTGTTGCTGGTTCACCTTTCTCTCTGTTTGATGATTGTGGATGATACACCCTGGGTGTTGCTGATGACCTTTCTCCCTGTTTGATGATTGTGGATGATACACCCTGGGTGTTGCTGGATCACCTTTCTCTCTGTTTGATGATTGTGGATGATACACCCTGGGTGTTGCTGAATGACCTTTCTCTCTGTTTGATGATTGTGGATGATACACCCTGGGTGTTGCTGTTCGACCTTTCTCTCTGTTTGATGATTGTGGATGATACACCCTGGGTGTTGCTGGTTCACCTTTCTCTCTGTTTGATGATTGTGGATGATACACCCTGGGTGTTGCTGAATGACCTTTCTCTCTGTTTGATGATTGTGGATGATACACCCTGGGTGTTGCTGAATGACCTTTCTCTCTGTTTGATGATTGTGGATGATACACCCTGGGTGTTGCTGATTGACCTTTCTCTCTGTTTGATGATTGTGGATGATACACCCTGGGTGTTGCTGAATGACCTTTCTCTCTGTTTGATGATTGTGGATGATACACCCTGGGTGTTGCTGAATGACCTTTCTCTCTGTTTGATGATTGTGGATGATACACCCTGGGTGTTGCTGAATGACCTTTCTCTCTGTTTGATGATTGTGGATGATACACCCTGGGTGTTGCTGAATGACCTTTCTCTCTGTTTGATGATTGTGGATGATACACCCTGGGTGTTGCTGAATGACCTTTCTCTCTGTTTGATGATTGTGGATGATACACCCTGGGTGTTGCTGATGACCTTTCTCTCTGTTGATGATTGTGGATGATACACCCTGGGTGTTGCTGGTTCACCTTTCTCCTCTGTTTGATGATTGTGGATGATGACACCCTGGGTGTTGCTGGGTTCACCTTTCTCTCTGTTTGATGATTGTGGATGGATACACCCTGGGTGTTGCTGAATGACCTTTCTCTCTGTTTGATGATTGTGGGATGATACAACCCTGGGTGTTGCTGGTTCACCTTTCTCTCTGTTTGATGATTGTGGATGATACACCCTGGGTGTTGCTGATGACCTTTCTCTCTGGTTTGATGATTGTGGGATGATACCCCTGGGTGTTGCTGAATGACCTTTCTCTCTGTTTGATGATTGTGGATGATACAGCCCTGGGTGTTGCTGAATGACCTTTCTCCCTGTTTGATGATTGTGGATGATACACCCTGGGTGTTGCTGGTTCACCTTTCTCTCTGTTTGATGATTGTGGATGATACACCCTGGGTGATGCTGAATGACCTTTCTCTCTGTTTGATGATTGTGGATGATACACCCTGGGTGTTGCTGGTTCACCTTTCTCTCCTGTTTGATGATTGTGGATGATACACCCTGGGTGTTGCTGGTTCACCTTTCTCTCTGTTTGATGATTGTGGATGATACACCCTGGGTGTTGCTGAATGACCTTTCTCCCTGTTTGATGATTGTGGATGATACACCCTGGGTGTTGCTGGTTGCACCTTTCTCCCTGTTTGATGATTGTGGATGATACACCCTGGGTGTTGCTGGTTCACCTTTCTCTCTGTTTGATGATTGTGGATGATACACCCTGGGTGTGCTGGTTCACCTTTCTCTCTGTTTGATGATTGTGGATGATACACCCTGGGTGTTGCTGGTTCACCTTTCTCTCCTGTTTGATGATTGTGGATGAATACACCCTGGGTGTTGCTGGATGACCTTTCTCTCCTGTTTGATGATTGTGGATGATACACCCTGGGTGTTGCTGAATCGACCTTCTCTCTGTTTGATGATTGTGGATGATACACCCTGGGTGTTGCTGAATGACCTTTCTCTCCTGTTTGATGATTGTGGATGATACACCCTGGGTGTTGCTGATGACCTTTCTCTCTGTTTGATGATTGTGGATGATACACCCTGGGTGTTGCTGAATGACCTTTCTCTCTGTTTGATGATTGTGGATGATACACCTGGGTGTTGCTGGTTCACCTTTCTCTCTGTTTGATGATTGTGGATGATACACCCTGGGTGTTGCTGAATGACCTTTCTCTCTGTTTGATGATTGTGGATGATACACCCTGGGTGTTGCTGGAATGACCTTTCTCTCTGTTTGATGATTGTGGATGATACACCCTGGGTGTTGCTGATGCACCTTTCTCTCTGTTTGATGATTGTGGATGATACACCCTGGGTGTTGCTGATGACCTTTCTCCCTGTTTGATGATTGTGGATGATACACCCTGGGTGTTGCTGAATGACCTTTCTCTCTGTTTGATGATTGTGGATGATACACCCTGGGTGTTGCTGGTTCACCTTTCTCTCTGTTTGATGATTGTGGATGATACACCCTGGGTGTTGCTGGTTCACCTTTCTCTCTGTTTGATGATTGTGGATGATACACCCTGGGTGTTGCTGAGTTCACCTTTCTCTCTGTTTGATGATTGTGGATGATACACCCTGGGTGTTGCTGTTCACCTTTCTCTCTGTTTGATGATTGTGGATGATACACCCTGGGTGTTGCTGGTTCACCTTTCTCTCTGTTTGATGATTGTGGATGATACACCCTGGGTGTTGCTGGTTCACCTTTCTCTCTGTTTGATGATTGTGGATGATACACCCTGGGTGTTGCTGGTTCACCTTTCTCTCTGTTTGATGATTGTGGATGATACACCCTGGGTGTTGCTGGATGACCTTTCTCCTGTTTGATGATTGTGGATGATACACCCTGGGTGTTGCTGGATCACCTTTCTCCTGTTTGATGATTGTGGATGATACACCCTGGGTGTTGCTGGATGACCTTTCTCTCTGTTTGATGATTGTGGATGATACACCCTGGGTGTTGCTGATGACCTTTCTCTCTGTTTGATGATTGTGGATGATACACCCTGGGTGTTGCTGGATGACCTTTCTCTCTGTTTGATGATTGTGGATGATACACCCTGGGTGTTGCTGGTTCACCTTTCTCTCTGTTTGATGATTGTGGATGATACACCCTGGGTGTTGCTGAATGACCTTTCTCTCTGTTTGATGATTGTGGATGATACACCCTGGGTGTTGCTGATGACCTTTCTCTCTGTTTGATGATTGTGGATGATACACCCTGGGTGTTGCTGAATGACCTTTCTCTCTGTTTGATGATTG